>NW_010194202.1:10835-35638 GCF_000695765.1 Mesitornis unicolor | reverse complement strand
CTTCATGGATTATGGGGGCTTCACTGTGCTGACCACCCCTGTCTTCCTGCTCAGGAGACTGGGTACCCAGAGTACTGCTGGTTTTCCTGCTAAAGACTGAGGCAAAGAAGGCATTAAGTACTTCAGCCTTTTTCTCACTCTGGTCACTATGCTTCCCCCACATCTACTAGAGGGGGGAGATTCTCCTTGGACCTCTACTCAGGTGGCTCTTGATCTACTACTATGCCCTCAAGTACACTGATTTGCAATACCACAGTCTCTTAAATTCATGAGCTACACAAAATTCTGAAAGGAATTATTCTCCTCTGTTTTCTAATTAAATAGATTTTTCCCTCTCTCCTCCCTTACTTCCATTTTCTGTGTGTACCATTCGGGGAGGTTTCTCCATAGTCTGTGGCCATTTTTCTAGGTGCATCCAGTGGCAGATGATTTTACACCTGCACACAATTTAACTTGTGTTATTTCTACAGGAATATCAATAATGTGCAAACCAGCACGGTATTATCTTACAACTGTTCAATGCAGAATTCCTTACGGAGGCACTGCCCACAGAAAATTGCCTTGCTGGACTACTGTATGATAATCTCTTTTTTCACTCTGAAAGCACAGCCCAAATCTCTGCACTGCATTTACCCTTCCTGCAAACAACTGCACTTTAGGGGACAAACTTCAGGAGCCTGGTTTTTTTTCTTCTTAGTTAAACACAGATTGTGTTGAAAACCAACTGTGACCCATGCCCATGAGAGCCCTTCAATGGAGGTATCCAGTGCTCAGCCTCAACAAAGTCAGCTGGGCTGGTTCCTCAAACAGAAAATCCTGAAGCCTACTTGTAACTAAACTTTTCATGAACTGTAGCCATATATTTGGAACAGTTAAAATACGCATGTGTTAAGATAAACAAAAAATGGTGTCAATACAGAGAACAACTGCAAAAGTAAAATCCAGTCCTGCTGGAGCACTAAAATTTCATCTTCCAAGACAGTCGTCCCTATAAATTATTTTAAAGCAATCAAAAGGAAGTAAGACTCCCTTTTCACTTAAAAAAAAACCCCAAAAGAAACAAACACTTCAAACTTCAAGAACATTAACGTAAGTCAGACAAGAAGCACAAAACACTGCTACTTACCATACAGGAACTTCCTTTCTAGCTTCTCAAACAATAGCACGCTTTGATTCAGTTGTTCACAGAAGCCCTCAGCAACATAATAATCCACATCACTGGCCTGAAGCAGTTCCTCAAAGGCTTTAATAAGGCTCGTCAGATGTTGATGGTAAGCGGCGCAACAGCCACGGATCTCTTTAATTTGTTGGTGTTGGAAGGAGAGTTCTCGAGCTTGTGAATGAACTAATGAATCATAGCTGAGAAAATGAAATTATCTTTAAAGTCATTTTCTGACCATAAATAACATTTAAATGTAAATAAAAAGTGAATTAAACTTATATTCCTAAGCTATAATTTTATGTGACTCAATTTTCCTTAAAATGCTTTTACAGACACAATGAGAAATGTATTGTCTCTAGCTGTTGAGTTTTGTATTTATGGGCATAATTTGTGGGTTATTATCCTTCACTTAACTGCTCCATTTATAAGATGGGCAGAAGCTAAAGTGATGAACTTGTTTGTCTGCTTGGAAATAACCCAGATGGCATGCAAAGGTGTCAAATTAAAGGAAATAAGAGTGAATACACGAAAAGAATCTTTAAGAATACACATATTTTTCTTGATTTTTTTTCTTTTTTTAATTCAGTATGGAAGAACAGACAGAGCTGCTCCTTCTTCTGAAACTGTCTGCATCTCCCGCCAGGAGCACAATATTGGACTTTCTGAATTTCAACTCAGATCAACTGAATTTATTCCGCACTTGCAAACATCCCCTTTATACAGCCACTGTCTGTACCACAGATCGACTTCTTCCTACAGAATCATACATTAGCGGAGAGAAAAAGGGAGAGGATCTGAAAAGACGCAGGGAATCAAACAAAATACGGGGCATAAACAAAATCTACGACTGTGCGGTTGTCACAGAATTCTTATTGTCATTTGTACAGGAGAAGATGTATGACTCATTCCTGGGGCTGTCACTTGTGCCTCACGCAGTCGTCCCAGACAGAGGCCATAAAAACTTTACAGCGACCCATACTGTCTCATTCCTTAATTTACACAGTTAGATCTTCCTTTGTAAAACCCAATGAGGCATATTTTCACGGTATGTAAATTCACACAAACTATGTAGCACGGTCGTATTTTATGACAGTAATACTGAGAGATATACAATAGCCCGTGTTGGTGGTTGCTCGGTGTCTCCAAATATTCCTACTTAAGCATTCTGAAGAAAGCCAACAGCCAAATCCCTTTCTCTGTTATACCTCCTGCCATTCTGCAGGCCCTCAGGATAATAATGACATTAGAGGGGGGAAAAAAGGAGTGGGGAGTTAAAAAGTTTGGTCTTATGGGACCCCATTTTACGTCTGTGATTTGTATATATGCTAGCCAAAATGCTGCCTCCAGTCTTATCATGAAAAAAACAAGACATACTTTCAAGCCTTCCAGAAATGATTTTCCAGCTTATGGGCTTAAGCTATAAAATTTCATTCATTAATTTCTATATATATCTACTTTCACATCCTTCAAAGGCAGGCATTACAGCACTCAACTGCAAAATAAATTATAACCAGAGCGTAAACTACTTATTTTATACACAAAGTGTGGTCACACAAACAGAAGGGCTAGCATGAATCTGCCAGCCAATTGCCCACGGAAACACTTCTGTCTTAAATGCGATGTTCCTTTTCCTTACACTTGTCACTTGAAAAACACCTGAGCGATGCAAAACTGCAAGACTCTGATTACAGAAGTCAGCCCAGAGGAACCTGAGGGGATCTGGCTTTGCCCAAGAGAGGACGTCTTGCAGCAAAGAGAGCTGTAGACCTGAGGAGTGGGGAAAGGCACAGGTGTCTGGCACAGAACGGCTACAGAGGATGATATGAGCTCATCAGGGGCTGTTCTGCTGTGAGAGAAATGATGCTTTGTTCTTCAAGGCGTCTTTCAACTAAATGTTTCAGCTGCTTTATGTTAATGTTAGTGAAATTTAGCCTTTACCATAACAACACGCTCGTATGTGAATAAAATGATCTTCATATTACTCTTCTATGTTACTCTCTCGCTGTTTACAAAAAGGAACCTGAAACAGTAATAGCTTTACTCACTTGGATGGTGATGTTTGTCTCAGTTTGTTCTGAAGACGATACACTTCATCAAGATGCATATTTGCGATTTGCTCTATTTCAAGTTCTGCCTCATTTGCTGATACTAGTTCCTTAAGGTTGTCTGCTGTCCATGTACCACGTGCTTTTGAAGAGACTGAATTCCTATTTTCAGTGTGGATCTCATCATCCATCAGCTGATGTACACTAGAAAATGCTTTGGTTTCCTGCATAGCTGTATCTTGCACTTGTGTAACACGTCCTTCCACGGGCAAGGCCGTGTCACTCAAAACCGCATTGGAAACACCACTTGATAAAAGCTGGTCAGAGGTCTGTAAATGCAACACGAACATTTTGTACTTTTCAAGCTCAGACTTCATTTTCTTAATTCTTTGTTTCAGTTCTTCTATGTTATCTATGACTTCACAGTCATCAAGCACATCTGTACTTGTTACACTCAATTTGAGAGAGTGCAGGCACTTGCAACCTGAATGTGCGGTGGCTGAGTCAACGTCCTCGTGCTCCACGGAACAAAACTCTTCATTTATCTCTTTTAATGAACGCTGGATATTCCCGTTGCTAATGCTATGATGATTTTGCATTTCTGAAAAACAGGAGGCCTGCGTGTGAATATTAATATTTCTTTATCTGACATTCTGTTCTTAACAGCACTAGAATGAATTCATTTACTTCTCTAATAACAGAATAAAAATGCAGAATAATTACAAACTATACAATATTAGTTTTAGACTTTTGACCTCTTTCTATGATTTGCCCATTAATTTAATTTGCACATCAAATATTTCAAACCCCTCATCACCTTTCAAACAAACAACACTCCACATACACCCGCTTTCTGTTCCCAAATGACTCGAAATCACTTTTACTATATGCAGTCCTGAATCAGACACCAATGAAGCCCAGACCCTTCCTGCCACAAAGATAAAAACAAAGATGACAACCTTAAACTTTAGGCACTGAAATTTAAAAGTAGACTCTGTGGCTTTAAATGGTTCTTCCTAAAACTTCTAATTAAATATTCTGTTTTCTCCTCACTTCCAAAATCTATACAAAACCAATTGGAGCATGAAGTCAGTGGAATTTTAAAAAGATTATCAACAAAATAGTAACATTTGAAAAGGTGGCTTTAATAACTTCTTTGTAAAATGTGTTCTAAACAAAATCCATTAAAATGTCCAGTGTTGAAGGCTTTACTGACATTCATTTGGCATGCTTAACACATCCCTTAGCTGACTTTGCCATTCGTAACTAATGCAATCACCCCGCACTCAGACCAATAAAACCTATATGTTCCTACATATACTCTGTGTTTATAGTTCCATCTACGTTGAGGGCTGTATGTGTAAGTAGCTAAGAAAATGGCTATTTTCTGGTCACCAATAAATTAAATTTTCCCCTTCTATTAGTTCTGCAAAAGATCACTACTAATTAGAACCTCTCTTTTGGGAGTCATTCATTGATCTTGCGGAGGTCTTAAGACTTTCAGATTGGTTTCCATGGAGAATTCGAATGCCCAGGTTCAGGCTCTAAATCAGCACAAAATCTTCTGTATACGAAGGCCTAAGTCAAGCCCAAGCACAAGAGAATAAAAACAAATATAACCTAAAAGCTGGGAAAAAAAATGAAACGGTGATACCAGGATATCAAGATATTTGAAATGAAGGCTAGGTGGTGCTCTCTGCAGCTCACAGCGTGCTGCACACCACTGCGTGTCATGGCAAAGGTGACGATCACAGGACAGAAACGCTTCCCAGAAAATGCCTGTGTACGAATTCAGGACAACACATTGGATAAGGGAACGCAACACGAGTTCATCGGCTTCTCCTCCTGCTCTACCGGCTGGTTGCTGCAGTAACGCAGATGTCAAAGAAGGTTGCAGACCGAGATGGAAAAAACCCAGATACTGGATGAACTCTTCAACTCTAAAACCCCGATGTCATGCAAATGTTCCAGATAACAAAAACAACAACAACAAGTATTAGGAAGAAATATTCCTGATTAGAACACTGGTTACAGTTTTTAATGAAACACTGCCCTTTTCATTAAAGGAGAACTAATAAGCTCTCTGTGCATACACGTGTCCACACACAGAGCACGACCCTGTCAACAAACTGACTTCAAAGAGACTGCTCAGACAAATAAAACCAATGATGTGACAAAGGATTACAAAATTGGCCGTATCCCCTGTACTCCATACACAATATGTTAACCAGGTAATTCGAGCCCTGCCGGAAAAGACTAATGGATGATGCAGAAACACGTAATACACAGTATTAAGGCTATTTACATTTTCATTAAAGGATTCCATTAGGTTTCAACCTAGTCGAATGCCTTCAAATAATTCAGATAAGCAAAATTCTATCATTCAATTGCTTCATTCCAAGAGTCCGTAACTAGATGCAGAAGCATTAAGTAACAAACATTTAATTCAGAGAAGAGTTCAGAAGTGAGGACATTAGCAATAGAGATCAGAGTTAGGCATACAAGTCATTATTTTTACTGGAAACTAGACTCATAAATCCCCGTGGCCCTTCTGAAAGCATAACACTTAAAAGAGACGAACTTGGATGCTTAGAGCAATTAATCCATTCTAGCTAAGAAAATGAGATTTAAAACCCACAAATAAAGGCAAGGGAGACAATTACCTGTAGTAATTTACAACTTTGCACAATTCAGAGTAAACTAGGTGGGTTGTCTGGGGTTGGGTTTTTTAATACTATACCATATAAATGCTCTACCTTGACAGTTGGGCTGATTTTTGTCCATCGTGTATTCTTTCTTGCCCCCTGTACCCGGATCAAGGCCTTGCAACTCCACCTGGACCTCACCATTATCCAGTTTGAGCAACGAGTCAACTGGAGAATAGTGGGGGGAAGATAAAACAGAAAGCAGTAAGTAACTGAAAAAAATAAAGTGGGGATAGTTAAAAAACCAACCAACCAAAAAAAACCACCCCACAAACCCAAACCTGGTTCTCTGACAATTTGGAACAGGAAAATCATCGAAGGAAGCACAATTATTGAAGATGTAATACAAACATCGCTGGTCATATGAAACAGTGCTTGCACATATTTGTAAAATACTTGAACTAATTATAAGGATAACGACTAAGAATGTGAAGTGCAAAGGCTTCCTACGAACAAATGAAGATAAACATTTGCAAGTCCCCTTTGTAACGTAACAGTTAATCAATTTTTAGTGCGTTTTTAAATGTTTCACGTTAAGCTCAGAGAAAAGGCTAAAAAGTTTCTCCAATACGAGCATTGATCATAAACTAATCTTCTGCAATCTCCCATTGCATCAAGTCTCAGGATTACTAAGTGTGCAGGATGACTGTTATCCAGGGTAAAGAAATCACTGTGGAAAGAAAAATCACAGGACTGCACTCCTAACAGGTTCCGATTCATTTCAGGATCCAATTAAAGTACTGCCCTTCTCAGAATTCTCCATGGGTTTTGCACCTTCCAAAATTAATTGCTGCAGTCCTACCAAGTTGAGTATTTGCACTGAAGCTGTGCCGTATCTGTCCCTCACCTCAATAACGTTATCACTAACACCAAAGCCTCCGCAACCTCTGCGTTTGACAGGGGCTCACTTGCTACTTGATTAAATCTTTTTTCCTATATTTACACCTCCTCTCTCCCCGACCTGTCCTTTACATCTCTACTCAGTTTTTAATCTAACTGCTAAGTGCTTCATTTTTTTATCACTCCAAATCTTTAGATGATACCCATTGTTCTTTGCCTTGCATTCGTCATCCTTTGCTGATCCAGATACTCTGTCAACAGCTGAGTTTAAATGAACCCAGCCACACTGGAAACAGCACGGATGACTTGACTGATCAGTGGAATATTGGAAAAACTTCTTTATGCAGAATAAACAAAAGCAGTATCTTTATACTCTCCTGTCTCCATTCCAGGCAGTTTTCATTAGTTGTGGCATCCTATAAAGGAAATTTTTCACTGACATATGTGTGTGCATGTGCAGGCACCCAGTGAGATGTCATTTACTCTATACTTTATGCCATGTATACAAAGCACTTTCTATTCCATACAAAGCTGTTTTACATTCTAGCGGCAAAGATAAAAGAAAGAAAAGGTGTTTTTCAAGATCTATATTTGCCTACTCAAGAAAATTGTAAGATTAAGCAGCATTGTACATATGTAAAAATGATCTGGTTTTTCCTTTCTGCTACAAGAAAAGAAGGCACTATTTGAAGCAGCATTACAAGTCATTATGTCTGCTCTTTATTCACCTCTCGCTGATGTGCTTTCCTGCGCAGGCTCTTCTGGAAGGCTTTCAGCTACAGCCTCATTCAACAGCAACTCTCCATTTGTTTGCGGCTGAAATGGTTTGTTTTGTACTTCACATGCTTTCAGACCCTCAGGAGGTGCCCTGGTGTGACGCTGTAGTTTTGGATCTGGCTTCTGCATGCAGGAGCTCAGAGCCGTGTTTCCTAATGGTCTGGCTGATTTTAAGAGGACGGGCAGACGGGACTTCTTGGGCAGGTACGCAGAATCAGGCTGCAAAATGGAGTAAAATGGAGAGTTGGTGGTTCGTATGACACAGTCAAGTAAAGGGCATATAAACAAATATTCCAGGAAAAATTAAATGTTTGCAGTAAGATCAGAAAGCTGTCACATTAAATATTTTTGAAAATAAGTTTGCAACACCTTAGCAACATGGAAAACAAACATTCACAGGGAAAAAAAACCTGTCCCACTGGTTCAGTTTTCTGTAAGTGCTGCTTACGCATCCACAGCCACACAGTGAATGGCTTCCAGCTCATGAAGCAAGACAGCAAATTCACCACTGAGTAGCAAAGGCTTTTAATCAGCAGGCATGTTAGTTAACCCTAAATTTGTGTATGCCCTAGCAAAACAGCTTCTCACCCAAACTGACCTCTCCAACTGCTACTTCGCAGTCTCCTGATTTATAACATAAACGTCTGACAGCCCAGTAGCTGTTACCCTTAAATCTTATTATTTTCTTCTTAAACGGAGGATCCTCCTGCTTTTTTTCAGATTTCTGAACATTTTGTCCTCTCTTCCAGTTGTCCCCACCCAACAGGCCCTGCTTTGTACCAGCCTCCTTTCCTATCTCTGAGCAAAGCAACGCAGCTTTGCATCAGCCACTGAGGAAATTCATTCTGGCAAAGAGAAATTCCTTATGAAGAAGAACAGCTTCTTCCCCCATACACTCTATGAATTGCTTCTGCAGGATTCCTACTGTAACAGACGTTCTGTCACTGTCACTGGGAGAAGCTACACTTCCCAAGTTACTACATTTTAGCCTCTTACCTTTTGAAGACTCTGCATAAAATGTCCTTGTTCAAACCACGGAGCATAGCATAGTGCTATCTCCAAACAGACAAAAGCATGCTATATGTTGATGAGAGTTATGGAATTGTGTGTAATAATAATAAAAATCAACAATGGCATGTTCAGATAGATTCCGTTTATGTTTTTGCTGTTCATTTGCGCCACCAGTGCCGTAAGTCCCATCATTTCTTTTACCACGCAATGCATTCTGAAACACCTTTCCACATTCGTTTCTTAGCAATTATAGTCTTTACACAATTTAAAATAATAAAAAGCAAGTTCCATTTTCCTAATGACGTACTCAATTCCTTTTGTACATACATGAATGCAATATCATTTAGAGACTGAAAAATAAATCCAGGTGGATTGAGCATCCCAATAGTTTCACTAAACTGCACTAATAACGTCGAACAATTTCCAGCTGTCTCAGGGCTGCCGTACAGACGTATATGTCACCCAGATGACCCAAAGTCCAGTTCAGCTGCCTATGTGAAATTATTTATAAAAGCCATTCCGAAGCAAAAGATACACTGCATTAGTGCAAACAAGAAAGCTTTTAAAGCAATTGCATTGAGGTTGCAACTGATTAAACTAGAGAGAAATCTAGTGATGAATCGGAACAGTAAACCCAAACTCAGTAAAAGCAGGAACTTGAAAGAAGAGAATTGCACACACAACTTCAGGTATTCCCTGTGGAGGGCAGAAGGGCCTTCACTCGCCTTCAGAGGGACTGTCCCTCACTCCTGAGAAGTACCAGCAGCAATTCACAGACATCACTGGTGCTCTTAAGCAAGCCACTAGAGCAGATCTTCCTTAACAGATCAGCTGAGCCCTCAAACCCATCTTTCTATGACCCATCTTTTCCTGACTACCACCTGCCCTCATCTTCTGTGTTCCTGGAGGCAGCTGCCCTGGGTAGCACCAGCACAAGCAGGAGAGAGAGCACATCCACTCCTTTCTGTCTCAGACCGGCCAAGGCATCCCAAAGATGCAGGAACAGCCAACCTGCCAAACACGACTGACCAAACACCTATAGGCTAAGGCGACTAACAGCAGCCCAAGAACATCTCCATTATTATCTTCTTTCCTTTCCAAACATAATTTTTTTAAAGATAAAAAGTTTACTGCTGATAAGGAAGGCTTAAAAGACTAAGAATGCACATGAAGAGACTCTGATCGATGTTATTACATGGAAATTGATTGGTGAAACAAGATATTGTTTTTGTGAGTTACTTAAGTTTTGATTTTTCAGGGGTATCATAACCTCTTACTAAGACTGACATGAATTTTCTAAGGTGTTTGCCAGGGATCAACCATGCATGCCAGAACCTTTTCCTCAAAATCCTGAACTACACAGAGATGCTTACACCTGTACAGAACAAAGTCTTATCAACATCTCTTGGTTTACAAGCCCCTTCCTTCTGTGAAATGAATCCAACAAGAACAAGCCAGAATAAAAATGAGTTGCTCCCAGCTGCTGGCTCACAGAAATCTCTTGATCACTAAAGTCATGGAAACCATCCTTTGCAGAAGGTGCTACAACATTCTCTATTAGCAGCACACCAAATCAAAAGCAATGCTGCTCTTTGTCAGCTCTGCAAGAGCTCAGATCTTCAGAGAGTTTTCAGCTTCGCTTCTGTAACTGCTACTGAAATGATACACGTGAACTCTACAGTAGATGCTGGTTTCACACCTCTTTCTTTGGGATCACAGGCTGACGGCGTACAAAAGGCTTGAAAACCTTACCTGGCACAAGCAAATCACGTCTGTACTCACCAAACAGACTCCGTGCACCTGGCAAACAAATACGAAGACCTGCCCCCACAGTTTGATAGAGTACCTACCAGTCATGCTTCTCTAAAAGCAAGACACAATAATAAGACGTCAATAAAAGCCTAAAATTAGGATTTGAGCTTGCTGAAATCTGTCATTAACTCTTCACCAGATTGCTCTCAGACATTATGCAAGTCTTCAGTTTTCCAGAACACACTTGCCATTTAAACTTAATAAGCTATCAGTTCAGAATGCTCTGCTTCTGCACTTGGTGAACATCTATGCAGAGATATAAGGTAGAACAGAATCAGACCATTATGCCATAAACTCTCTCTTTTTGCAAAAGCAATAGTATTTACCAGTATCTGGTCCCGGTGAGGATTGAAATTCAATTAATTAATGTTCTAAAGCACACTGAAGTGTGTGATGAAAAGCTCTGAACATTAAGAACAATTATCTAAAATATATTTGGCTTACATCTCTTTTTCTAAGTTTAAAAATTACACAAAAGCAAGATTTAATATTAGAAATTAAACATATATTTCTCTTTGATACATCTATTCCCTAAGTACCAAAAAGAGAATCTTAAATAAACTTACTTCATTTGTTCTCCTTGTAAAAAAACCTCTTTCATGCTGTTCAACCTCCTTACGCACATTTTCTTGCTGATGTTTTGTTTCCGCATTTAATCTTGAATATTCTGGCTTTTCTTCTGAGGCTCCTTTTTTGCCTTCATGTTTGAATCTCATGACATTAGTCTCTAAAGTCACTGTTTGTGTAGCTGCATCTTTCAATTCCACTTTCAACAACTCAATATCCTTATTAATCTGTGGCACTGCATCTGGATAAAGCTTCTCCTTCCCGTCAAAAGTTGATTTCAATTCTACTTGCTGCTTTAAGAATTTACTGACCTGCTTGAAATGTTTGAGTTCAGCTCTTAGTTGAATAATCATTTGCCTAAGATCTTTTTCATCCTTTTTCTCTGTATCTTCACTTGAACATTCTTGCTCAGTTGTGTTCAGATGATCTAACAGTTCATTTACAATTTTCATTTGTTCTTGTCTGCTGTACTCAGGAAAGAGGAAAAAAAAAAGGCATGAATTTTGATTTTTATTTAAGCAAACAAGAATACCTTCTAAGAAACACTTCTGCAGTGTCTTGACATGTTTGAAATTCCCAGGAGATTCTGTTTTACTTGCTAATGAATTACTTGCTAACGAGCAGAGTTTTTGAAACCTTCTCACAACATGAGTTAGATCATAAATTATCTCATCAACACTTTTCTCCTATTTATGACCATATATGCTGTACCATCCCTTTCTCCATCCATGAACAGATACTAAACCTCTGGTAATTTAACCAATTGCTTACATAGCACAGTAGTCTAAGAAATACGAATGGATTTTCAAAAGGGTTTACACACTGAAAAATAAAATTCTACCAAAACCACAGGAGACTCGAGATGTTGAGTTTTTCTGAAAATCTATCCCTTCATGGATTTCTAATGTAACAGGGAAGAGGGAAACAGAAACAGCCAAAAGCCTGCAAAAACAGCTCACTACAGACCACCAAACTGCCCCACAGATAACCAGTGCTGCACGGACAATAGTTTGGAAAGCAATATTTTAAGTGAAACTGAAGCCAAGTAAGAGGCATTTAAAGCATAAGCAAGCCCTCAAATTCTACAGATGAATTCACGTATCCAACAGAGAGCTGTTTGTACCACTAAACATACAAACCAGCATTTAAAACAACTGCATTTGTACAGCTAGCATGTGAAATGGTAGAAGCCAACCAGGCTTTTGTGTCTTGCTCTGGCATCTAATGTCATTAGTGAGAATTAAGTTATGAAAGCACAGGCTGATCACCACTCAGTCTGGTCATTCATTCTTGGACATAGAAAAGACTACGCACTAGAGTTATAAAGCTGATGGAGCTGGAATCTCTCTTTTAGAAGACTTTTAAGTAAAGTTAACAAATAAAACAAATAAAACTCATTCATCTGAGAGAGTATATCTCTTCATTTGCTCCTAACTACTGCTTTGACAACTAAGACCCATTTATGCATCTTGGAGAGTTTTAAATAGGAACGTAAAGATATAGAATTGTTTGAGTAAAGTCAAGTGCAGTGTATGCTGAACACAGAAAATACGATCTGACTTGTGTACCTCCACGGGATACTCTGCTACCAGCATTGCTGAGCACAACACGCATGGAAGGCCATTCCCATTACTCCTGAAAGCACTATGGCTGAAGGAAGAGCACTGATGGGCACTGAAAAAAGTCACGTAATACTGTACAGAGTCATTACAGTGTGCACAGAACTAGGAAAGGAAAATGAGAACGATCTCCAGCAAAGCGCTAATTCAGTTTTCAGCCAGAAGATCAAGTGCTGCAAGCATGAAATTGGGGGAAACACAACTAGTCAGGGTGTAGTTTTTTTGTCCAGTTCCTATGGAAATGAGCATTTCAGCAGGCAATTGATCAAACCATAGGGTAACACACACTTGAAAAACATTTGTTAAACTAGGGCTTATACAGATTCATTTACACAAGCACGTTCTCCTGCATGAAAAGTGACCCAAGTACTTACAACACGGTTCATCTCAGCACAGTTCTTCAAGTGGTTACGCTGGAATAACTAAGGAGTCAAGTGCAGGACGTGGGCACAGACTCCCTAAACTGCTGACAGAGAGGACACCTCTGTCCAAGCAGTTCAGATGAAGTGGCAGAGGCCACACAGCGCACAGAAACATCCACTCAAAATTAACCCTGTAAAACAGTCATTGGACCTCCAATTTCCCCATCCTCAGTTCCTCACACATAACATTGTCACAGCTGTGCAATGTCATCTCCACCACACCACCTTTCACTGGCCTGTGCTCTCAGATTTTATTTTCTTTATAGAAAAGCACCACCTATTATCATCTGAGCCCTTTAACACTGCTGGACCCCATCCTGAAAAGAACCAGCCCCTACATTAAAGCTCCGTATATCAGTAACTTTGGAGAGTTTTCTTCCTTGTAATGGGTTTTTCATAAGGATTTCTACTGATACTGTGTTTCCTAATTACTTAATTGCATGATAGACTAAAATGGCTCTGAAGGCGCCTTGCCAATCTCTCAGGTAAATTAGACAGTGCCATTATCTAAATTCACTTTAGCAAAATTACTTTATTCTCTTCTCAAATAGAAAATACTGTCAGAAGCAGTGCATATTCTTAATACTTACGTAGATTCCAGTACAGATGTTCCATTTGCTCTTAAAAGAGATGTGAGCAAGTTCTCTTCTGTTTCATGTTCACTCCTTCCTGTTCTGCCAACGTGTTTGCCAGTTGCATCATCTTCAAACTGAGGCTTATTTGGACTGCTGTAACGTCTGTCTTTGCAGAAACTCTCTGAATAGCCTGATGGAGTTATCTGTTAAAAAAAATCGCAAACATCTTCTTATTACACGGGTATGTAATGCTCTATTAAATTGAGGGCTATAATCTTTTTGTAATCAGGTTTTGTAATTCCTGATGCTCTTTATCTACATTAAGAAGCATCCACAGACATTTCACTTACTATTTATTAATAGAAAAACTAATTAACATCTATTTCATATGATTAATTCATAGTGATCGGTTGTTTAGTAAGTAGTAAGTCGATTTCCCTGAAGGTCTTTATCTATGAAGAGGTATGAAACTTCTGGAACGTTGCCTGCAGATTGCAGCTAACTTTTTATGAGCTCACCTTTGAATCACCTGTCTTTACTGCATCAAATCCTGCCCTGATGGCCAGGGACAGGATGCAACTTGAAGTACTTACAAACTGCCAACCTTCTGTATGAAACACCACACGTGTCCTACAAAATTTCTACATGGGTTCTCTCCAGTAATTCAATCCTCATTTAAATCAATGAGTCTTCAGTGTCAATGACATGAGAACTTACACTGGGCCCATCTGGCTACAATTCTCACCAGTAAACATCAGCAGCGAGAGATTATGATGTTTAACAGTCAAAAGAACCCTTACAACACATCTCTTACCTGTTTATCCACCTCAGAAGGAAAATCCAAAGATACCTGAAGGCACACCTAGTAAACAGAGAAAACACAGAGAAATTACAAAATTCAAAGAACAGAACATCGTTATTCAACATTACTAACCAAAATGCCCCATTTTGTAGCACATTTTAGCATGTTATAGTTTTTAAACCAGAAAGGTTTAACTTTAATTGCACTCTGTGACCTTCTAAAGTCCCTTGACCTGAATTATTTTATGATTCCATGATGTTTTATATTATATTGCTTTTGAATGATAAAATAAGAGGAAAGCAGATTTCTGTATGAATAAAAATGCAGTCAACAAGTATTTCAACCCTGAAGAAGGATCTACATTATTTTTTCCTCAACCACAGCAGCCAGTGAATCTTACACAATTTGTACTACAGGCCTAACTGCAATGGAGGCTGAAGATCAATGTGTGTGTATGCAAAGAAATACAATTTCAAGGGACGTTCTGTCATCCCCATTAAGGAAGACTACGAGGACTCAAACAAGAGAAAACAAGGACGAGAATGAAAGCTATTCTGACTGCAAAACCCTAGCAGCAGAAAAACAAGGGGAAAAGCTTTCAGAAACTCTTTAGGATGACAATTAGTTGAAAGCAAAATCAAATACCAAGGAAAGTATGCTTTGTATGAAAAAGACTCTGTGTTCTAAGAAAATAAGAATTTTTAAAGGCATGCAGAGAAAAGAGTACTGTAACTGTACCCAGAGCAGTCCTACCTGGCTGACCCTCTCAGAAAATTGACAGTTCTGCGTCTTCCTGTCATTGTCACCATCTTCAGGCCGCATCACAGGCTCCTCTGTTATTTCAAGACACTACACAAAGTGTGGAATGATGTGAAAATGTAGCACAAAAAAAATACTGTGATATGAAACATGCATAAATAAGTCAGTGACATGTCTTAAAAGAAAAATAAAAAAAGCCTGTAATACAAAGTAACAAACACTGAATTAGATTTCTTCAATAAGATCAAAGGAAATGAATATAAAACCCAGGAATGACTCATACTGAATACAGTGAAACTTTCTCTTATCCATTCCTTAATTTTCATTTAAGTCTTTCTCAGAATTTACAAAAAAGCTTTGAAAATCACTTAACCTCTTCTGGAAAAGGACCCCTTTCTTCAGTCATGCTTTCATTGTGCCAATTTTGTTTTCCAATTTCCAGAATTTATTTTCAATTGCTACACAATTTAGGCTCTTCTCCAGCATCCAACAAATAGACACCTTTCTTAAAAAAGCACATGCAGCTTGCTCTACAGTAACAAGATTTACTGTAACACTGAAGGTTACAATCTGCTTTGTCTTCCCTAAATTTGCCGATTTGTAGCAAGTGGTGCCAAATCATCTTTTTCTCCCAGAGCCCCATCCATCTCCCATCACTGATGTTTCCCGAGCACAGGAGGAAGACTCAGCTTTTTTAGCAGCAGAAGCCAAGTTCCTGACATCAGCACCACTGAGAGCAAGACCAGGATCCCTTGGGTTTGGGTGTCACATCCCAGGAACGGATCCGCGAGCCAGAGATGAGCTCAGTGGTGGTGAAGCCCAGCACTGAGCGAGCTTCATTCGCACACAGCTCACGGAGAATATTTTCATCTCCCTTACCACTCACCTGCTCTACTTGGTTACCTCTGGCAACAGAGGACAGAATTTAGCCTTGCCTCTGTCGGTTTAATGCTGATCATAAGAAAAACTCGTATTTACAAAGAATTATTATTTTCAGTAGCTACATCCTGGCACAGCCTGCCAGAAAACAAGCTGAGTAAAAGGATGGTCTTTCATCCCAATTTGGGATCCATCAGGAGTGACGTGCAGTTATCACGTTCCACCACTCTCCTGTGATAAGACCAGGCTGGACATTTAGATCATCTTGTTTTATAGCAACATTTCCCAGTCTAATAGAAAAAGATAGATATTTAAGATCTTTGCAGCTAGAATCTCATTAAATAGTCAAAACATGCAAGAGTGATGGTAAATATCAAGGATCCTACACCTAATACGCCTAAGCCATAGATAGGATACAGCACAGCGGAATCAAACTTGCATTAGACAAAAAATTCAGTCGTAAAGCACTTGTAGCTGTAACATACAACTGCGGTGTGTAACAGTCATGTTTTGGCATGATTTGAGCTAAAGAAAAATTACCTTAAGACAAGAAAAGCAGAATCTTGAGCATAGTTAGAGAGAATTGCGATTACAGGTACAGAGACTCAGATGACAGACTGGAAGGAAAGAAACCGGTGCCCAGGGGTCGTGGATGTGATATTTATAGCTTCGAAGGATACACAGCGCAGTGCTGAAACTTGTGACATGAAAAGAGAAATCTGCTTCCCCAGTAGCACTTGCTGGAAAGTCTCGGCTCACAGCTTGTCAGTCCAGTCCCAAACAGGATGCTGCAGGGAGCGTTATTTTTGCTTCCTACGAGCACTGGGAATTGAATGCATGTGTGGGTTTTGATTTTTTTAATTGAGTATGCACAGAATATATATGCAATAAATGAGAAAAGCCTTTTTATCTTCCAATCCCTAGCAGTATAAGCAACTCTAATGGTTTTAAGTATGAATTTTAAAAGACAGAAACCGGATGGTGCAGCATATTAATAAATTTGCCTTTTACTGTTAGAAATCTATACTGAAAACTAACTTCTGAGTCACGTCTGGATTATTTTGGTATTTCCACTCAGAGTTGGTTTTCTAGGACAACACAAAGTAAAGAATCTGAAAACTGGAGGAAGGCACAGGTATGACTGTGGCATGTAGCATTATAAAAAGATCTTTTTGTTGCAATTACGGGATACCAAAAGTCCAATAATGGTAGCTATTACAAAAAAACCTGTTAAGGTTTAATCTTCCATGTGTAGATTCAGGTCAAACCCTGCATTCGTGTATTAAAATTAAACTTATTTGCACATATAACTTACACACCCAATGCAACTACCTTTTATGACTCAACATTTTCAGTATTTGCTTTTCCCAGGCCAGTATTCGGCTCAGTGATGCTTCTCGGAATGAAACTATAATGTAAGACCCACAGGTTATGGCACACTATTACCAAAAAATGACTGCAGTTTGCACCCGGTCCTATGGTTCGAGAGGCTGAAAAGAAACTTTCTGTGCTCCAAGGAATACAGCCTAATGTTCAACGAAATATTAAAAGAAAATAAGTGTCTTAAGGCCAGAAAAGAAGTCTACCAAGAATAAGCTGCCTGTTTAAAGTATTTCCTTGGAGACTGAAAACCTTGAGAATGTTTTTCCTAAATGAACCACTGATATGCTTGGTTTGCAGAGATCCCTGGAGCCCTGAAGGCTGAAATCACTGAGGCTGCTTCTCTCAGAGAAAGCAGATGTTCAGAGGACAGCACAACAACAACCTTTTCCTCTCCTGCTTCCCCTCCCTTCCAATCAAGAAGCCAAGGAAGAGCAGCAGGGGCTGTCAGGCCTTTGGGAGGTCCCTGCAGAGGCACCAACACGCAAATTCATCTCATTTGTGCTTCAGTTTTGTGAAGGAAAAGAAAGATGGGTTCATTTTAAGATACATCTTCCTGCAAGTGTCCAAATTCCTCTTACAGCACATATGTTAGTGTCGTCTCAGCACTCCCTGCCAACAAATTCTAGCCCAAAATACACACAAAAAATAGAGCTAAGGCATTCTTGACAATGGTTATTAATATGCAAAACACATTGCTGTCACAATCTATAACCCAAAAAGCAGGTAGCTGTTTATTGCCAAGACTGACAAAATGGTACCTGTTAAACTAAAAACTTTTCATTACAGATCTTTTGACTTTTGAGCTCCATAGTACTACCATCATTTTGGCACAGGTTAAAATACCATCCTTTACCTTCCTATTTCCTTTACCAGAATTTTGAGGTTTATTTATATTTTACAAGCTTCACTGTCTCTCATTCTACATCTGATTTCACGTAGGCAGCTTTTTTAGTGGCCCTATGTGTACTTTTCATGCCGAGACAAAAGCAGGAGCGAACAGCATCCTGACAGGATCATCTCAGCACAGGACACAAATTCCTTTGGTATTAACGACGGCATCAGTGGGGGCGCAGCGCCCTCTGCAGGATGATGCCGCAAATTGACAGAAATATTAACGTACAGAAAGCGCAAGCCCGCTGAAACAGATTGCCCACGAGCTCTGCATGCAAACCTATTACATGTAAATTCATAATTTTAATAAGAGCCATGGCACCCCTAAAGGTCAATCGGTAATTTATAATGTATTCCAATTAAAGGTAACTGAAAAAGAAAGACTATTCCATGACTTCTGATGATTGCTTCCAGTGCATCTGCAGTACATACAGTAAAAAACAGGACCCTTTTGCCAGTCTCTTCTGGAATAAACTGTCCTGCAGAAAAATCATCCATACCACAGCCCCAGTTTGAGAATTAAGCAATCCCTACACATAACTGATAAAAACTGCTCCTAATTTTTTTGTTCTTTTGAGTTTAATTCACATTCAGAAATTCAAGACAGAAAATACTAGCACCATTATTATTCCTTTTATATTTTTACCTTCCTATTCAATATGTGGTGCACAAGAACAATGTAACTGAAAGAAAAAATCACAACAGAATATAAAGAAAAGTACTACCAGCCACATTTCAAGTAATATTGTATAACAAGCTTGAAGGTTCACTAGAATTTCCCAGAGCCTCCTGAACACTTTTCATCATTCACACATAAGACGACACATTGGGATCCAGCACCCGAAACGCTTCTCAGTGGAAGTATCTCGCCACAACTGCTTCTTCCCCACAGCTAAAAACAGCCTTAGGTTTGATCACCCGGCAATGATGACTTCCTTGCACCTCTCAGCAATCTACCACAATGCCGGCCACTTCTTCAGTACTTCTGTATCCTACATGAAGGAACAGCCATGCATTTAAGCGACACAAAGTGCTGTTCTTTCTTTTCTGGCCATGGTGAACCCTAGTTGTTCTGTAGATGCAGAGGAGACATGAACTAAGCTCTTACAGAATTAGACTCAGCGCGATAATGACTCTTGAACAGCAGACAAGCAGTAATAGCTAAAATGTTGTATAAGATGTTGCTTTCTTTGTAAAATTAACTGTTTCCTCCCCTTAAACTGGCGAAACAAATGTATCACAGACCAAATTAATATTTTACTGTGCAAGCTGCTTCCTTAAAATCAACTTGACACATCACTGAACACTTGCATTGAGCTGATTCTCTGTTGTGCTAACATCTTAAAGCTGTTTACATCATTAATTTAAAAAGTTATTATAAGGAATTAGCAACCTAAGCCCTGAGGGTTTTACAATCATTCTGCACTGATGTGATTCCACAAGGTATATTAGATGTGAGTCAGATTCACTACTTTAACACAGAAAACCTACCTCACTGTGGTTTAATATTTTTATTGGTTCCTTCCCTTGAGAATCTGTTGTACAAAGTCCAAGCTGTTTTTTCTTAAGTTCTTGATTAATTGACTGCAGATCCTTTACCATCAAGAGAAGATCAGTAACCTAAGTAACCAAAGGAAGAACAAGCAAAACTGGTAACATCCATACTAGCACAACAAGAAATGATGATATATAAATCTCCAGGTAAATCTAAACTGCAGAGTTGGAAAGCCCAGGCTTCTGTATCTGCTCATGAGGCAATCTCCCTCTGTATGAAAACATAATTATATATCTGTGAGTTAGCATTCAAGAAATCTTAACTTGTAAGACTGTTGTTTCCAGCCACGTTATTAAGTTGAGGTATCAAGTAGCAAGAAGCAACCTGAGGTCACCTCACACCAGCAGGCTGATTTGAGGAGAAACACTGCAGTGCAACAGAAACAAGCATTGAAGGGAAACAGAAGAACAGGCTGTTTCTGAATGCTACTATCCAAAACACCCTTTAAAAGCCACTATCATTCTCAGCAGTTTCACAGATACAAAATCTGAACAGACAATCATGTTCAATACTCTTGAAAAGACATTACTGTCACAGACTCACAGAGTACATCAGGAAGGCAATATTTGCAGAAGAAAGTGATATCCTTTTATTAGACCAATTAATATATTTGGAAAAAACCGATCTGTTTTCAGGCATACAAACCATTCTACAGGTTTGTGTAAATGGTTTATGAATGTCTTTTGCTAATGAGTGTCCCCAAACCTACCGAAGGGAGTGTGTTCAGAGACAGCAGTGGTATAACCCCAGCATGAGACTGGGACACGACCTGGGGCTTGTTTTACCGACACCCGTTCAGTGTAAGGCAAAGTCCATTCCTTCAGATCATCCACCTCCAGATTTTGAACACCTGCCTACAACTCAGCTGGTCATGGGAAATACAAAACTTCACTTATGTTGACTCCCAACCAACCACATTCAAAATAATTTATCATAAACTGGTGCATGGATCTGAGGTCACTGCACAGGATAAGGAGTCAGAAGAACAATTTTCCTTCTGAACTTACTGATTTATTGTATGACAACGGTCTGCACATTTAACCTCTGTGAATTTCAGTTCTCCTTACACAGAATGGAGATAACATTAACCTACCTCAGGGTTATTTTATAACATGCCATATTTATCAAAAGACTTGCAAATGATGGAGCGTGCTGCACAGAAGTATAAATTATAGACACCACTACCATCTTCATGATTAATAAAGGTGCATGAAATACCCGTTGTAAGATACTTAATGCCAAAACTTTTCTTCGGAGTTGGTATACTTTATGAGGACTACAGTACGGTATTGAGTCTGAAACTTGAATCCAGGTGTCTAACTATCATAAAACCTTTGCAGACAGCCACCATCCTTCAGCTGACTCCAAAGCTCATGTGATGGATCCAAGACTCAACAGTTCATAAAAAGTTCTCACAGACATGAGAACTTCAGCTCCTCTCAGAACTACCCAGCGGTACCTAAATAAACCCTCTTGTGAGAGATGCACAAGCTAGGAACGAAACAGGATGAAGCCATTAGAAACAGTAAATAATACAAAAGATCAATACCTTTTTCTTAAGTTCTTCAAGAGACAGATGGTCTATCTGTAGGCTTAAATGATCTTGCTCTCCTAAACAGATACTCATATAAGATGTTTGATCGCCACAGAAAGACAGCGTTTCATCTGTCAAAATAACCAAGGACAGGAATTATTTCAGAAACTCTATTTGCAGGAAAATAAGCATAAAATGCAAAGACAGGACATTTCAAATAGGAACCTACTAATAAGTCAGTGGGAGGCCAGTTAAAATGCTTCATCCCCCAAAACAAGCTTTCTGTTTAACAGAACAAATTTTGTCCTCGTATTTCTTTGTGCTCCTGACACGCAGACATGCTCTATTTTCTGTGGTTATCAGCGTGAGTTGTGAATGTAATTCTGAATTATAATTTGCATATTTAGCATTACAATTAGAAATAATTTTTAGGGAGGATAAGTAAGGCATGAATAGTTATTCTGTTTTAACTGTATTTTTATGAACATGAACTCAAGGTTACAAGGTGAAAAGCCGGGTTAGACAAAGTTATTGAATTTATTTTGCTTTTGGGTCAAAAGATTGCATTAATTGAATTGAAAATAGCTACTTATTCATTTCCTCTATAACTGCAGGAATGATTTGCTACATTTCAGTAAACACCTGTTCATTTACAATATAGATGACAGTTAATTCTATAAATACATCTCATTAGATAGGGAGAAAGCATATCTAAATAAGGACAAAAGAGAGACATCCAAATCCTGCTCCCAGCTCTGACACTGAGCCCATGGCTGCTGCAAGGACCCAAAGCTTCACAAATTATTTATTAGTAATGTTCAGAGCCTTCATCTCCAGCAGCCTCACCCTCCACACAACCGCTCCTGCAAGCCCAGGAGCACAGACAAAACGCTTTGGCCTCCCCTGGCTGTTCATCGTCTCTGTGCTCTTGAGGTTGGAAACTCTGAAGCAGCAGCAGCAGCTTACCTTTTGCACTGATCATAGCTGTCAAGGGAGTGATGCTAAAACTGAAAATCTAAGTTTAAGCGATAACTGAACAGGCTTTATTGTTATTTATATATCCCCTATGGAGTAAAACAGATCATTTGTACATATGCAGTAAACTATATCTAACAATGGCCACTTACATTATTATTTTCTATATCTAAGTATATACCAAAAACACCTCCAAAGAAGTACAATAAAAAACCCTAGAGGAGAAGTCATATTTAAAAGCTCTGTTATTTCTGAATTACAAACTCGCAAAACCTCTGCCATTTTTTTCTGTCTCTGGAAATACTTCTGTTAGGAATACTCGAGCCGTTTCCTGAGACACAAGCACTTCACCAAAGTACTGTGAAATAATTACATTCCATAGTCATGAAGTGATCCCATGGCCACAGATTTATCCAAAGCCAGGAATCTCTGACTTCTGCAGAAGACAGTACACTCTGTGGGCACAAAATTGTAGGCAGCTTGAAATGATCACTACAGTAGAAGTGCCACACAATTACTAATGTTTGCTGCATGGAAAGAGGAAAGCTGTCCCTCCTATATGTGTCCTGATTGCTCAAAGGCAATCTGTTACAAATGCTCCAAATAATTTTCAGTATAGAGTGTCAAAAATAAGTTTTTCACACTTTTTTCTCCTCTCAAATGTTTCTTCTCCAACCCAGCAAACTGACTGTAACAAAACCAGTCTTCTTTTGTGCAAGAAGATCAAGGAAAAGTATGGGCTGCACAAGCACACAGACCTTGTCGGTTTTTAATGTCCTTTATCTGATCTTCCAAGACCTTCTGCAGATTCCGATTAGCCACAACGTCTTCTTCTAGTTGTTTTCGCAACATGAAAATGTTGTTTAGTTCTGTTTGCAAGCTATTTATACTGAAAAAAGGAGAAAAAATAAATCTTTAAGATCCAATCCAAACCATTTCGTTGTGCACCTCAGCATCTTTTACACATCCGGGCTTCCTCACAGAGCCCATTTCACATGAGCCACTGCTGAGTTTCATCACACAGTTACACCGTTTTGATGCAGGAGGAGAAACAAATCCCCACATTGAAAGATGGGATGAAACCTTTCCTTTTCTTCTTGTTTTGAGCTGTCCTGATTGCAAGTTGGCTTATACATGACAGATATGTTCTACCAGCCAACTTCTGTGTAATTCTTTTTAGGGAAAATCAAAATTACTAACTTCTGAAAAATCTGCCAGAAAAAGATCATTATCGCATGATACTGATGGCTCAGTGTGTTCCATTATACGGTGACCATGGAAACTTTGTTTCCTTGCTACAGAACTATGCTATATAATCTAATGCTCCACTTAAGAAAAAAGTCCAAAATACATCCCAGGCACAACTAGCTCTTCTATTTCTTCATTTATCTGACAGTCTGTAGAAAGACCTTTTAAGGTCTAAATTGTCTCAATTATCTCACTGGGGTGTAAATGCCAAAACTTACAAATGATAATTTGTCAACGTGAATTAATTCTTTAAGCGGCTTTCTTCCAAGGTGGCCACTGAAGCTCTTACTTTAGCACCAGCCACTGTCCCTGTGGCCTCACGGTGTCGGCATCCCTAGCTGTCCCTTGCTAGATCCTCCCTACGCCTTTCAACAACATCGATAAGGCAGTTTTGATCAGTCCATAAAATGATTTAAGTACATTAAAAACTGAAACTGCAATAAAATTAACTAGATTTGTTTTAATAACAAATAAATAACAAACATTGTTCATCGTATTATTTATTTGCACTTTTACTTTACTCAGAACCTCAGCATTTTAAGATAAATTAAGCTGCTGTAGAATTTCCAACTCACTGCACTAAGTGCCAGAGAAGTCTGCAATCTTTAAAAGAAATTTAAATCCATCTTATAGAAGATTATACAGGAACATACAGCACATCATACGCATGAGAATAACAGCATATTGTAGAAATGCATTAATTAAAGACAGCATGTATGAAGAGACTCTCAGTCTGTCTTCTGACAAGTGTGCTGTTGTCAGTGTTTCCTGCACAAGAAGCTACTGCTTTAACTAATTCTCCCTAGCTCAAGCGTGTCTTTGAAGACAGAGCTCTTAAATGCTCAGCAAAAAATTAAGAATAAAAACAAACACATTACTAGAAGCTAAGTAAGCACATTTTTTCATGAGTTAAAAGTTTGTAAGAAAAAGCATCGATTCCCTGCTTGGAAAGACAAGAAATGTCTTGGTCCTGACATCTTGTAGCTTATTTTGAAAAATAACCATCCAGGTTGCTTAAAATAAATAATGCCTAAAAGAAGATATGTCAGCAAGAAAACAGATGTTTGCCTAAAATCCATGTCACTGCTGATGGCAATTACACAAACGAGGACGCTGAATTTATCTGCAGGGCTTGTTTATCAGCTCCCCAGAACTCTGGGGGTTCAAGTCTGAGATTTACAGCACGTCTCAGCCCACAGAGCTACAAGGAGGGGCAATGAGAAGACCTGTCTCCAGCTTCCA
>NW_010194202.1:0-10804 GCF_000695765.1 Mesitornis unicolor | reverse complement strand
GAACCATTGTGCATCCTCTGCAAATCGCCGCATAACATGCACTGCTCTGCACATCCTGTAACTCCACATCAAGAAAACAGAACTAATGATCCTGCTCCTGATCCTACAGAAGTTAATTGGAAAACTATTGCCCTAATGATTGTAACTGCAGTCATAATTTTCCTCATTTGAAAGATAATCTGAGAAAAACTGGTATCAGAGCTGCATTACTTTGTTGTCATTACTACATAGAGTAGTAATCGCCTTACCACAGAACGTGTTTCAGTGGCAGGTCCCAAGCTCCATATGAAATACTAAAACAAACTGGCTTCTTCCTTCATTTGGTGATTGTTCAACGGAAAAGTCACAAAAGCCATCGCTCTTTTCCCAGAGATAAGAAATAATCTCCATAATCTGACTTCTATCACTATTTCTAATGAAAAAGATTCTAGTATCCAAAAGAGCTTCTGAGCTGAGCGCGAGATGGCATTACTATTAATGCGCTTAATTCAAATACTCATGCAGCTCTCATCTACTTTAGTGCTACTCACCTGATGATTTCCAAGCTACAGTGGTCTATAAACCAACCGCAAAACACAAACACGTTCCCACCAAGTTGGCAGGTTTGAGCCATTGCCTTCAGGCAGGCAGAGCCAGGAGCTGGCTCTCGAATGCTGCCAATGCCCAATTCAGGTATTTGTCATTATAACAGTAAAAGCTTTTATAAAACATTTAAATTTATTCTACCTGAAGGCTAAGAATTTTCTTTATTTTATCATGACATCTCCTCCTGCCAAGCAATAATGGGATATAAAGTAGGCCACAGATTTCTTTCTAAAATGTTGTGTTCTTTGATTTTGAAAAGTTAAAAAACACTCGCTCCTGCCATACTCCTGAATGCTTTACATTGAAAGCACGCTATGCAAACTTCAATTATCCTGTTTTGTTTAACTTTCTCCAAAACCTTACTAGCTTATATTCTCATCAAAATTCTCACAGTGCCACCTTTAAGATAAGCATTACCTGCATTTTAGGAGTAAACCATGGCAATTTATCCAGCACTCAAAATTCACTGCAGTTTGAGTCTTCCCCTCTGTTCCACCACAGGTCATGGACCTCCTCTGAAAATCTAGCTGTTTACTTTGGGCATCTGGCTCATACGAGATTTCCATCCAAACAGAAATATTTTCAGAAACATTTAAGTAATTTATATAACACAACTCCACTTACAAGAACAGTTGTCTTTCAAGGAGACTACCACAGCCAGTTTATGTCATGTAGATATTTGGACGGTACAAAATAATCACCGCTCCAGTTAAGCTGCACCTTTTTCCATAACGTCTGATTCTGCCCTTTGAGTTTAGATACTTGAAGTACTCACCTATCCGATTCTTTGAAGGTCTTCACTAGCGTAGAATAAATATTTTGTTCCCTTCTTAAAGCAAGGATCAGCTTTTCATATTCAGCTTCTTTATTCTCCTAAATTAAAACAAGGACATACAACGCTTACAATGTAATTTTTAAGTTTGCATGTCTACATCCACATGGACATTTGTGTCCTGAAGAAAAGGTGAAAGAAGCAGAAATCCAAATTTGCTGAACAAGACTGCCCACCTCCAAAGCCTAACATCAGTCTGGAAACTACTCATGGTACTGAAAACCAGCTATTATTAAAGGAGTCAAACAGCGTTGCACTATTTTCCTACCATAAGAGTCACATAAGAGTGGTTCGTAATTTTTATCACTTTCATCACAGTCTAAAAAGCTTTTCGCTCGCCCCCAGCATCCTCACTTCCAAAGTTTACACCTTAAGGACACAGAAACATCCTGGCAGGAAGCTCCTTCAGAGGAGGCGAAGGGAAGCAGAGAAGCCCAAGCTCCAAGCACACATTTTAGAGCATCGTCCCAACAATCCTCTCTGTATTCTGGATAAAATTGGCTTGCTTTGAGGGAGGAGTTTCTGCAAGTTCTGTCCCATTTCTGACCAAAAAGAGCTGCAGCAAGGCAGCAAATGAAGGATGAACATGTCAGATACTCGTCGAGTCTGCACACTCAGCTGGGTCACTACGAGCTGCTTCCTTACTCGTGCAAAGAAAAGAAAATTGTTTACCTGCAGTGTTGCTCACAGAAGGTATAACATCATCATTACTGTTAGAATAAATCCAGGCTCTTATGCTACATTCTCAGTAAGGATTCACTAAGTTCCCAAGACTTTTTTCACTCCAAAACAACCGCAGTCACTTTTTTCAGCGGGAGGCAAAATAATGCAGCTATTTAAAGGAGTATTTGCCTGCACTTATTACATAAAAATATATAAGATATCAGCCGCCTCAGAAGAGAAAATAACTGGGATATCTACAGCAAATGCAGATGTATTAATGTCAGACACTCATATTCTGCCTCTGCTCAAGGAGAACAGTTGGCCTTGCTGCTCCTCTCGCTTTTCTTTTTCAGCTGAAAACTGGAAAGAAGAACAAAAAAAGTGCCACAGCTAAGGGGGATGTTTATGGCTGTGGTGTGACGAGAGAGCTCCAGAGAGCAAGAATGAAAGGTAATTCTATTTTCTCCATATTACAACCTCAAGATTGGAAACTAAAGTCTCAAGAGATACTAAATCATTAGTGAACAGATCATTAACAAGGAAGAAATCTACACCCAGGAGTTTTAAGCAGCTGTTTTAACTCCAACTGCAATTCCTAGGGAAGGAACTGCAACAAAAATTCAGCTACAGTAGAATCTCGTTAATTCACACTAACGATGCAAAGACTCTATTAATTTGAAAAATTCAGTATTCTGCAAAGTAAACAGTACAAAAGCAAGGACAACTGTTGTTTACTTTTAATTATTTACACTCATACTTCACAGTATGCTAGCAAGTATGTTAGATAATATTTTTGCAAGTGTAATCAGGTTTTGATCAAATTACTCCCATTAAGGTGATCTGCATGGCAGAACTTACTGCAGAAAGAGTAGCTTCTACCACCTGCTGTTACTGACTCCTTAAAGAAGTGACCTTGCATCACGTTCATCCGCCATCGTTCCCAATGGTAGCTGTCTTCTAACAAATGTTTCCAGGTTCCAGTGCAATTCACACATCAAACACAACTCTGTATATGAAGTGCCAAACACTGAGCTTCATACCAAGTTTATTATCTGGATGAGCAGAGGAGGAGCACACAGCAACGGCTTCTGCTGACTGAGTGCTGAGAAACACCACAGCAAACAGATGGAGGTGGGTGATCCAGAGCCCATTGATAAAAAAATCGCACCAAAAAAGCATGTAATAAAAGCACATCTTACAGCCTGAGTTAAGAATTCTCATCAATGTGTTGGAATCTCAGCCTTTCAAAAACAGCCACAAGACATAAAATACAGATTGCAATTTAACTTGGAAAGTTTGATCACAATGACACTGAGCGATGACATAAAAAGCAACAGGAAGAAATAAATCTTTTGACTTAATTTAGTCCGTTAACAGCCTGCTAAAAGTTCTAGTGAACTCCTCCATATGTCTGATACCAGCCTTGCAATTATTCCTGACGACACTACAGAACTATATCCTAATTAAAAGCTCTTTCAGAAGCACTGGCAAAGCAATGTCACTCTGAAGAGTTTACGGTACAGAAATTAGATAAGGGTTGTCACCAATTGTTCAGGCTCTGTCACTGCTGCATTAAAGCAGTGTCACACACAGAACCATGCTCCGCTTTCCTATGTTTCTTTTAGAATTCACATATTCATTTTGTTCTACATTTGCACCAAAATCTCAGTAAATTCATGAAATCTTCCCTTTTTTTGTTTTCCTGCGTAACGGGAGACATGAGCTGTTTCTTAATTCGAATGTCACAGGCTATATACAAATTATTAGGAACTCTAAATTCAACTAGCTGGGGAGACGTTAGCAAAATCACGAAGAAATGTTCTTGATTTCTCAGAATCTTTCAGGAATAATAAGGATGAGAAGATAGAGCGTGAACATCTCTCTTTTTCTTGTACATTACTGTCATTTCTAAATAAAGCGTAGGAGTGAATTATTCCAATCAACTCCCCAATGGTACACAAAACATAAGGCAGCTCTGTAACTTAAATAGACCATAATGCTGTGGGAGTTAATGAAACATTAAACCTCTTGACACATGGTGTGACGGAAAATGTGTTAGAGGAGATAGCTGCAAGACATCCAGGACCATATTGCAGTGAAAGATTTATATTCCCATGAAAGGAGGCAATCTAATACATTAAAGTCTATATTTAAGTCTGAAATACTATTGCTAAGCAGCAGTGGTGGAAAACATTACTTATTTTCATTAAAGGTTTCTCAAATTGTAAGCAATGAAAGTAAAAGCTCTATACCTCCACAATAAATAACTTACTGGCCAAGTCACAGGAATACCCAGTTGCCTCGCTGTACACGCTGTTGCTTACAACAGCCATCAGGATCATTTCAAAATCTCTGAAGTCTAAAGGATGAATGATGGGGACAAGGCCATAACCTACACCTCAGCACTGATCCATCCATCCACCAGTACCAGGATCTGGTAATTTCTTCTAACATCGCAGTAAACTTTATGTATGGTCTACTATAAATGAAGCAAGCACTAGTAAGATTAATTGTTACGGGCCACTGAGTCACACATCTAAAGATGAAAATTACTGCAGCATAAGACTTCGTTGGTGACTTTTAGGAGACATCTCAGCCACAGAAAATGTCACAAAGCTGATGGCTCTGAGGAACTTATGGCACTCCTTGGTGACACGCGAGGCAAGAGTCCTGGACTATGTACTGCAAATATCGCTTCACCAGGCTAACTCCTTCAAGGTGAAATTTCTGCTAATACAGAAATGGTGAGCGACACCAACCACATCCATTCCCGTCACCAGGCCGTGCTCAGTGTCACAGATAAAATAATCATGTTTGAAGTGTGTGAAGAGATGGATGGTGACAAAAAACATTGCTGTTTGCAGCTATAAGCTAATCTCATCAAATCAGAAATTGAACAACCGCCTTGTTTATGCCTTCACAACATCAATTTCAAGAGACTGAAAGCAACAACTACAATGCACTGATCACTATTTAATAGACAGGACACTTGTATTAAAAAAAGTCAACTACATCACCTGCTGCAATCACGACGACTCAGCAACAACGCGCACACTGCATCAATTTCAACAGCGAAGATGTGTGCACTACTGCCACAACTGCACCAGCTCCAACTCTCAGGACACCCATCACCTGCAATGCTCTTGCGACATCAGTAACTTCATGCACTGACTACAATTTCTCCGTTGCAGCAAAATAGCCATCACTGTTGTGTGCATACAGTGTTCTTCAGTTCCCTGACTGCACAGTATTAACTCCCTAAATGGAGGAGTAATTATAACCAAAGTCAAATAATGTGCTGATCATACAGGAATAAGAAAGCACCTCGTGTCTGCAGAAACATCAGATTTGCCTTGCAGGGTATCTGTATTTCCTACTCCACCCTCAAGTGGTACATAAGCTCCCCCTCCCAAAAACAGACAGCATGGAAAGGCTCCATTACAGCAAATGTAAATTGTTGGGTTTTTTTACATTTAGAGAAATCAATTTAGAATTGAAACTCTTATCACTGTGCCCGCCTTCCCACAGCGTACGCTGTGTGGGAGATTACATGTGCAACACAACAGAATCCAGAAGCGCAGCTCAAGGACTGAACAAGATGCACTTTTCTCAATTTTGCTGCTTTTCTCGGTAATAAAATGAACCACAAAGGTCTAAAAATACGTGTTAGAAATGTATTTACCTAACATGTACTCCAACAAAAAGAGCTTTGTAAGTATAGGAGTATTGGTTGTGAGGGAAGAGCATTAAGCACAAAACCAACTGAAGTTTCCAAAATTATAAGGGGTCCACTGCACTTCTAAATTCCTTGGCTGTAAAATGTATTTCACTCCAAGACTCCATAGATACCAGAGTCAGCAGTTGCATGAGTAACCTAATTATCAGTGCCCTCGCACACTCTCCCTAGCCCACGACAGTGGCTCAAGAATCCAAAGTCTAATTAGAAACTGTCATTTATCTTCCCTGGCCTGGCCAAGGCACCCAGCAGAGCTTTGGATGTTGGTTGCTTTAAAATTTATCGTGCCATTAAAATAAAGTAAAACGGGATGATGAAAGAGAGAAAGTTCTGCATCTCTCAATTTCGTTTCTTCAACTTTAAAGATCAGTGAGGCTGGCAGGGCTTGGTTTCTGCTCTCTCTGGTGGGGAGGGTCCAGCTGTGCGTTTGTTGAGAGTTGGTGCCGCACTGTAAAGTCATCAAAGCGCCCAAAGCAGCCAATGAGAGCAGAGCCCTGGATAATCTGTGTCCAAAAACTTGTGATTAATATGCTGAAATGGGTCCTTGCAGGAGATACCTTACACAGAGGTTGAGCCGAGAGGACAATGGGTTGTGATTAGGTATTGTTCCCAATCACGAAGTGAACCAGCAGTAGAGAATGAGTTGTGATTGGAAGGTGGGTGCCGGGTCATTACCATGCATGGCTTCGCTTGCCGCTCTTCTCTCTCCTGGTTATACCCCTGTGTCAGACGTGGGGTGTACAGAGGAAAGTTACTGTTTGATTTTCATTAATTCTGCACGATCTTCCATCACTCCTAGGTCCCTTTGTGACAGAAGTTACGTGCATGCACTGCAGTTTGTTTTACAGAGGCAGAATTTCTACTCCACCTTTCACAGACTTTATTTTCTCTGCATGTATATTCATATACACATTTTTGATATACTCTGCACTGGCACCCTGGCAAACAGTGATGCAGCTCCTTTACTCCGAGCTTACTGAATACCCCGTGACCCAAAGCATGCCTCCATCAACCTTGTCTAATAGTAGTGCCCATAACATATTAAGCACCTCATCACCAGCGTGTTCAGAACGTGACACAAGACATAGCTCTCATGTTTCCTCTGCTCTTGGCTCACTTTATTTTAAACTACCTTGACAACAACTCATTAATGACTGATTTATTATTAAAGAAAGGAAACGGCTTTCTCCACCATTAATACGTACCAGACTAATTCTTTCTACGCTGCCTGATGCTTTTGGAGATGTTAACATAGTAGGTTGCAAACAACAGAAAAAAGACAAGAAAGGTATCTTCAAAAGTAGCTTATTTGTTCAGTAATCTGTACACAATACTAAAAAACACACTGATGGAGTCACCAAGTGGCTCAAAACCTTGTCTACAGTACTTGACTTTTTCTTTTTTGCTGCTGGTGAAGCGGGAAGGAGCTAACTCTACATTTTAAGGCTTTGAATCTTAACCTCCAGTTTTGTGTACTAAAGTCTTTTCAATTTATGGCATCAAATAAAATAATGGACATATATTGTCTACCTATTTAATATATATATTTTTATGTACTATTTCCTTTCTTCTTTGCTTTAAAAGTAGTTTTCTTCTTGCCCTAGACATATCTTCACTCCTACCTATATTTTTTATCCTCACACTCCATTTATCTCCTGCTGTCACTAGCTGTGTGCAATCTTTCCCCTTAGGTATCAGAAGTACATAAACTCTGCACCTCTCTCCAGAAACACAGATACCCACTGTCTGAGGGAAATAAGTCTACCCTAATGACCACAAAACTCTCTGTCTTTATGACAAGCACAACATTTCACACACTTTCTGAGAGTAGAGTTTAGTGATGCCACATAAATTCATCAGAGCACAACATTATGTACTCTTATGATAGCAGACCAACACCACCACAGACAACAAATCATATGACACAATTATTAATAAAGTCATGGTTATAATTTTAATAATACGGAACATTTTGTGACGGTCTTGATCTGAAGGAAAAACAGCCCCCTGCTACACGGGTGAATTACAACATATGAGTCCGCACCTTTGAAGCCAACATCAAAATTCTCTTAGATTTGAAGTCAAGGTATTTATCTGCAAATGATCAGTTGTGAAAAACTCACCTCCAGCTCTCTGACTATTTTGATGATTGACTGTTGAGACTGTGCAGCACATTTTTCCTTTACTAAGCCCTCATTTTTCAGTTCAAGCTCTTCATTGGCTCTTAGGAGGTTCTTGTACTTATTCAGGAGCTCCTGCAACTCTGCATCCTTTTCCTTAACTGTTCCATCAAGTTTCTAACAAAAGAAAACAACAAGTTCTACAGAAGTTATTCGAGTTTAATATTGCAAAGTGGAACAAACAAACAAAGTTCAGGAGAATATCCAAGAATGATCAGGCACATGTTCTTTACGTACCTTGCAAAAGAAGAGTTCATTTTAACATAGTAGAAGCAGAAAAAGACCAAACTGAAGCCTTCCCCATCTATTCAGTCTTTTTAAGTGTTAAAAAATAAGTTAAGGCATGCACTCTGGTCTGCAGCTATAGAGCAACCCCAACTATGAGTCTTTGCATTGCTGGCTGAATATCATCACTACTGTTCAGGTTATACATCCTGCTATTCAAAAAATGAGCAGGGGTCCATTAACATTCAGGCAGCTCCCTTCTCACATGCCTTATTTTGAGTGGGCTCAAAGAAAAAAATCACTATCTATACCTATCTCTCAGCTTCTGGTTTCTGCACAATAAACTGAAAATCATAGGCACTTCAGAGCCTTTCAAGTATCTTACCACAACAGTGAAAATACTACATAAGTATTAGCAAAGCTTTCTTCCTCCTCTGTCCGCACGCTTCATAAAACCCTAACAAGAAATCTGGTTGAATGCCACACACTCTATAATTATATGTCTCTTCTGCAAATACGGTATTATAAAAAGTGAAGGATTATCATCAAAATCAACAGTAACTCCAAATACAAATGTGATTCTGTAATAATTCCTCATACAAAATCAAACAATAACTTTCCGTTTTTCATTTCAACTTAAGTCTTCCTACCTGAAGCTGTAGATCCTTTTGATTGACACTGTCTGTCAGCCGCTTGATAACCAGTTCTTGGCTCTGCAACTTCTGATTGCTTTCACTCAAAAGAATATTGTAATGATGTTCAGCTGCTTTTTCTTTCTCAGTCATTTCACCATGTAATTTCTCTAGTTGGTTTCTAAGGTCCTACAAAAAATTAAACTGAATATTTAGCAAATCAACTTTAAAAAAAACTTTTAAGACTAACAACCCACATTATTACCTTAACTTTCCATCACTTTAAATTACTCATATCACTGAATAGTCTGGAAAATGCATTTAAGCCAGTTTCTTTCTCTTGGCATCAATTAATACAATTAAAGGAAGAAAACTTTTAGACGAGATGTCAGTATAGTCTTCTAAAAATCCAGGTTGTTATTGTGTAAGTGCTTTTCATAGAGAATGACTGGACTTCAAGGCTGCTGGGAATATCATGCACGTAGATGTTACTGTTGTCAGAATGAAAACTCACTTCTGAGTCAATTTACTCCTCTGCTAGAAATAGGAGAAAATTGGTTACGGGTGATTCAGTTTGTCATTTGCTCTTTTTCTCATTGCACCACGGCAATTCTTGCACTAACATTGCGTTACTAGTTACTTTTCCATCAAAGAAAAGGTCAGAAATGTTAAAACATTTTCTTTCAACAAGAGCACAAACTTCAAATGACCAATCAGGCCAGCATATGATTAGAAGTTATAAAGAGGATTTTCTCTTGATTCTGGCCCTGTTAATGACTTCCTGCAGCTCCATGATTAGTTGCATCATCTCCACATCTCAGTTCCTCATCAGAGTAACACCGACTTCTTGTCAATTTTGCTTCTAAAACACAGAACAATCCCTTTCAAAAGCCTAATGCAGTCACAGTCCCGAAGGGCCCTGAGATCTGTTCGGACCAACATGGAGTATCGCAATGTAAGAAGCAGTTTTCTCCTAGTTCATAGGTTACGCACTTGATGCACACCACAACTACAACTTCCTCCTCCGCGTTCCTACAGATCCTGTTCCACTTCACCTGAAAAATCTGACATCTCAAAACGTAGCTGTCTGTGTCAAAGGGTGTCAAAGTCCGACCTGACAAAACCTTGGGTTCCAAGCAATAACGTGAGACAATTCCTTTTCCTTACGTTTCGCTATGCACTGGCTAAGTTGATGGAGATACATCAATTATCACATCAATGAAATTATTCACATGCAATTAATAGCCAGTTCTAATTGCAGAGTGGAACAGATGCAAGAGCACAGGGCAGGAGAAAAGCCCATAATGTGTCCTCTCTGCCCTCCCAGCTTCTCCCCACCACCACGGTCAGTGTCACTTCAGACCGTTTTGCTAATTTCTTGGAAGTCTCAGCACTGTCAATTGGAGGAGGCACAGCGTGCATACACACGAGTCTCATTTTACAAGCTTTAACTCTGCAAGGAGATCTAGAGCACTTACTGCACAGATTGCGTGCAAAAAGAGAAGGAGAAACCTGTAACAAAGGAGCCATTGCCTAAAAATAAACAATTAAAACTTGCAGAAGACTTTATACCTGCTAAACTTCTCTTCAGTCCCAAAGAACCAGGTAACACAGCCTACACCTTAAAAGAAATGTTTTCCATTTATTCCCAAAAAGGGCCCATTTGTGAAGTACCATAAGCCCTTTAAATAGTTTGCACATATGGTAGTCACCTATAAACTTTACATTTACCTCCACTGGGATTTAAAATTCAATAGTTGTTTCCTATCCTAAGTACAAAGAAGTAGAACCAGTGACACTTTAATTGCAATCTCTTTACAAACTGTTTTATATCCTTTTCTTGACTTAATTACCTTGCTTCACATCAAGATGCAGGTTCACATCAAAGCCTTAACATCATTTTACTACTTCAGTGTTTTACTTCTGCTTATTTTGCACATTAAATACAAAT
>NW_010194201.1:13275-24249 GCF_000695765.1 Mesitornis unicolor | reverse complement strand
ACACATGCACACAACGCACACACGCTCCGACGCGCAGTGCTGGCCTTAAAGGGGCCGCCAGTCCTCCTTGGTCCCCCGTGCGCCGCGCTATAGCGAGGTGACCCTCCCGCCCGGCGCTGCGGCACGGTCCGGGGAGAGGGACCAGCCCTGTCCGGCTGCCAAGGGAAGGGGGGGTTTGGGGGCGCGGGGTGGTCCCATGGTGGGCAGCTGTGGGCGCTCGGTGCAGCCCCTGGCTGCAGACACACATCTGTACGTGCAGACCTCAGTGCGCACATCTGTACACACACACACATTGCTGCTTACACACCTGTGCTCACAGTTGTAGACACACGTGCCCCAAGTTACACACTTCTGCACACACTCATCTACACACAGGTCTGTTTGCCCACATCTGCACATGCATCTGCATATGTATGTGCTTATTTTTACAAACATTGCTGCACACACACAGAGCTTCACACGCATCCACACATAGCCCTGTGTGCCCACGTCTGCATCTGTACATCCCCGCACATGTCTCCAGGTGTCTGTGTGTACATCTACACCCATCTGTAGACACACAGCAGCGTGCACAGCTATGCGTCTGGCACAAACAAGCACACATGCATCAACGGGTTCCACACATATCCCTGAACACATCAGCACACACAAACACATCTGCCTGCTCACATCTGCCCATGCATCTGCAAGCACAGGTCATCAGCACACAACTGAACGTATAGGACAGAAGCCTGTACGTGGAGCTGCAGACACACATGAGGATGTGTATGTGTGCACACAGACACACGTCAGGATGTATAAGTGTGCACACAGACACACATCAGCACATATATGCATGCACACACAGAGACAGAACATATGTGTGTGCACACATCAACGCATACGCCTGTGCACACAGACACATCAGCATGTATAACTGTGCACACACAAACACATCAACGCATAGGTGTGTGCACGCAGAGCCACAGCAGGATGTGTACATGTGGACACAGAGGCACACATACCAATACGTAGATACACACACACACACACACACACACGTGTGCGCACACCAGTTGCATGTTCATGGCTGTGGGTGCACACTGTGCACACTGGCACCTGTGGGTGCTGATGGCCTCGTGGGGTGGTGCCCGCAGCCCCCCGCCATCACTCCCTGGGCCTCGGCCCCTTCGGAGGCACAGACGTGACGTCAGATCACAGAAAATTATTAGTTTTCTTGACTGGCCCCGAGGGTCAGGAAACATGAAATTACCATCTTCGCAGCCAGTTTTGAAGACACTAGACACTTCTGTGTCGGCGTCGGAGTTTTTTTTTAAGCAGTTCCCATGGAAAAGGAAACTCCCCATCTCTTCTGATCACATACGACAGGTCCTGTGCATGTCTCCGGTAGCTTAAAACAACTCACCGATATTTATTTTCCTTAATTAAGATTGCATAAGATAGCCCTGGGTTCTGGAGACTTTTCTACAGACTGTAATGACGCCATGTAAATTGTTTTTTATGACCCAATATACTACATATTGTCACATTCAGCCCTTGAATAGGAAGCTAAAAATCTCGGTCCCTATTTTTCTTGTTAATGAGGGTATTATTACTAGGGATATAATCTCATTACTTTTTGGGGAGGAGAAGAACTAGTTGGAGCCACTTTGAAAAGTACTGAATATATTTAAATGAAGCAAAATCCGTCTTTCTGCTAATTGCGGATTTTGCATGACACAGAATTCTCATTCTGATTTGGGGGGCACAGTTGACGCAGGGCTGAAGGAGACGGGAGAGGGAAAGGATGCTGTTTGCTGTTTTCCTGCTCGGCTCTCCCACCCAAATAAATGAGCGGGCTGCCCCATAGGAAACTCCCTCTGCAAATTTCCATTCTTTTAAACATCACAAAAATAAAATAAGCTGCAGCCGCTTTGAGTAATAATCTTTTGAATGAAATATTTGCTACTTTAAGATGGTTGTTTTTTTTCTTTCAGATGATCGTCTTGTTTTGCATGTGAAAAAAATCGTCTGAGATTTACAGCCCTCCCAAATGGAGATAAAGCCTTGGCAATGAGTTGGAAACCTGTTGTAATCTGTGATCCAGGAAACAAAGAGCCTCATTAATGCAGAGACTTTGGTGAGCCTTTGATGTTAGCTAGCATAGCATTCACTCTCAGTTCCATTTGCATTTAAACATTCATAAAAACATCATCTCTGCTTCCTTTGCCTTAAGCAATTTAGGAGTAAAGTATAGCTTCTATTTAAAGAAACCCACTGTGGTGAAGCTTAGAATACAAATATCACATAAGCTTCAAGCAGAGCAAATATTTTATCCTACATTTCTGGTGGGCACATTTAATAATATTATATTTAAGACCCAAAATAAAAGATCCATCTTATTTTCATTAGCCTTACACCACATATTTGAGTGAAAAGAGAAACGGGGCCCTGTTAAATCTAAATATACTACATACCAATTTGTGGAAGTAAGAGAATCCAGAGGATTTTACATTATTCACAAGAGCTGAATTTTTGAAAACTGCCTGCCTACAGCAAGGTGCCTAAATCCGTATTTAGGCACACAACTGAAAATTTTGAACAAGGACAGGCTTTATATATATATATGTTGTTTTCTGAACTGCAGAATCTTCATCCTGATTTTTAGAATGGAGTATAAAAAGATATTTTTTTTGCTCGTTTTCAACAAACAGAGGCATAAAAGTAAAATACTGAAAAATCAGAATAAGCCTAATGTGGAGATTTTCTTCCAAGAGAAGGCACTGTTGCTCCCAGACGGCATCCTGAGGGAACGGCAGCATGTGGGGAATTTGGGGAATCACTCAGAAAACAAAGGCCTAGCTATGTTATTCTTTTCAAAAGTAGTATTCACAAGCACACCTACGAGAAGTCGACTGGTGCTAAAAATCTTGGAGTCGGCTTGACTTGGTGTTTGGAAATATTCAGCTCAGGTTGTCCACGTTCACTGTACCATTAAAAACAACAGAGGGAGTTGAAATGGATCCCGTGGCACATCGGGAGCTCTTTATGTTTTCACTCTTAGGAGCAAATACAAGGAAATCTTTATGTTTGGTGCCGGGAGTCAGTTCAGCCAGACTGATGTTTTAAGCATTATAAGCAAGTTCCCTATATGATGAATATCCAAAATTAAAAACTGAGTTGGAAAACACTTAAAAACAACTTTACCTTGGATAAAGTATTTCTGGAGCTGGATCAAAGTAAAACAAAAAGCCTGGCTTACTTGTCAGATCATATCTGCACTGAACTTCAAGGTTTGATTTGTATTATTTACATGGAAAAGGTCCCAAGAAACCAATTTGGCACTAAGTATCTTCATTACGTTTTTTCGCTTGTATGGGTGATTAAATCAATCTAGGGTTCCTATTTTAATTTTTTTTGAAAAGTGCAGCCATCTGTGAATTGAGGAACTTTTCTGATGTCATCTTTGTGCTTCAGACATACTTTTTTTCTCCCTCTTTATTTTATAAGGAGACTTTTGAAGGTGCACGTTTGTTTCACTATTATAGTTTCTTACTGTCCTTCCAGTAGCTGTTTAGAATTAAAGGTGTATAATAACTTTTTAGAACATTTTAACTGTCACACCTGCAGATAACAGTAAACCAGATTAAACTATAACCAAGTCTGTCTGTCTGTCTGTCTATTCCTCACCGTGCATTTATCAACACATTCCCTGAATGCTGTGTGTGAAACTCAGCACAGGTATTTTTGTACTGTGCTACGCACCGCGGCATTACCTGGCTTCACTGTACACATTACATTAAGCGGAGCCTCTCCTGTAAAGTCATTGTAAATGTTGCCACTAACTTCTCTTAGGCTAGGGATTCACCTTCTGTTCTTCAAAAGGGTCTTCAGAGTGAAGCACTTGGATTTATTTAATTTCATTTATTTGGTTTTTTTCTCAATTTTTTTTTTCATTTAATAGAATCAGTTTGGAGTAGCTCCCATTTTACTCTCTTTGAACACATTTTATCCTCTCACAGAAGTTCATTTAATGTGGGTAAGGGACACATCTATCCCTGGCAGGCTGGATGTGCTACATCTGCCTTCCTATTCCTATTCCATTGCATTTGCAGCGAATACACATACACAAATCAAAAGTATGCTTTAATGTAAAAATAGATTTATTTCAGGATGGGACTTTGTAGCCAGTTAATCAGTTCTGTACTAACAGAGGAACCGTCTAAATGTTTACGATTCTTTCGGAGACACATTTGCACGACCGTCCCATAAGGCTGGCTTGATTGATAGATTGGCAGTGTGAGCGCTGCAGATGAGACGGATGAAAACCCCTGCGCGGGGCTCCAGCTGGGAGCAGGAGCTGCTGGAGGATGGGCTGGTACTGGCTCAAGTAATCCTGGCAAGTGACCAGAGTAAATCAGGCCACTGAAAGCTCTGTTTTGCCCAAAGGGGTTTACACTGGTGTAATTACCTCAGCATAGTCATAGCAGGAACATTTCCTTAGTCTAGACAAGCTCTAATAGGTAAAATAGATCTATCGTTTGCAACTGAAACATCTTGACCCAGCTGAGGTGAGCACAAAGCCTCACTGCCTTCTTTCCACTTGGCCTTTCCTTTGCTCATGTGCGCCTGGGTATGGCGGGATTTTGTGTTGGTTTGCAGCATCCTCCAGTTTTGTTGGTCTGCAATAGAAAAAAGAGTCAAGCAGTCGCTCAGCCGTTTACCTGCTTGATTCACTCTGCCCATCTTCATCTTGCATGATTTTAAGCATTTATTTGACTTCATGCATTGATTTAAACATAATTAAAGGATTCACTGGCAGCTGCCAAAAGATTGCTATTAAAATACTGACAGAAAATTGACTCCCTGACATTGCAATATTTAGGTTGCTTTTAAATGTCTACATGCTTCTCTGGAAATGTTTCCTGCTGTTAGGACTCGAGACTCCTCTTTTTTCCCCTTGGGAGGGCAGGAGGGAAGGCACTACAGGCTGCTGGCTGGGGCCAGCATCCTGCTTTCTCCAGGAAAAGAGGATAATCTCTCTCAAAAGACTTCATCAGATGCCAAAGGCCATAGTGTGAAATCCATTTTGGAGACTCTGATCTTTGGACAACTCCCCGCGTGTACAGCACAACACGGCACAAGCCGCTGTCAAATCTCCCAGCGCAGTTTTTGGTTTTTCCTTTGTTTAGAAGATAACCTCTGTTTCAATTTTGTCAAGATGTAAGACCATCTCTTAAGGCAATTTTCCCTTAAAAGGTCTTTTCTTTGTTCCTGATACAAACAACACTTCAGATTATTAAAGGACTTTCAAAGAGTCATCTACTTTTCAATGTTCTGTTCACCTCTTGCTGTTGGAACCAGACCAAGCAACTGGCATCGTGTTTAATACCTCTTATTACTTTCACTGGCAGGTTCTCAGGCGCTTGCCCAATGCTGAAAGATCTGAGTTTCAAACAGGAAGGAGCATGTTTATTTGTTTACAAAAACACTTTTTCAGGCCTGCATCCTGTGGTCACACAATCATCCAAGTAGTCCCTGCTCCGATGAGTCATGCCTCTAAATTAAAAGGACCCATGAAGACGGATTTGCAGAATCACACTCATTGCTTCCACAACCATTTTTTCCATAAAGTGTAGCGAAAAGTATGTTGATTTTTGGGTTCATAAAACCTTATTTTTACCAAACCAAAGTACTGGGTTCCTTTTTTCTCTGACAGTGCCCTTTATATTTTAACAAAATTCATACAAGCCCAGAGCAGTAGCCCCTTGCCGTACATTTGGTACAATTCACATGAAGTACACTTTGTCCTGGGATTCCTGTTTGTGCATTGGATGGAACAAAGTGCAGGAGAAATCCAAATATTGTTCTTGTAGCACAGGCTCTGGTCAGACATGCTAGCCAGGCTGCAGTGAAGCCTGGTTAAGGGGCTCTTACCCAGAGCAAGGCTACAACTGCTTCTTCCCTTCTTGCACATCCACCGAAGGTGACTGTGCTCTGTCGTAATTTCACACGTGGTCATTCTCCAACCTGCTTCTGTCTGAATGAGCCTGTTTCTAAATGACAGTAAGAATAATTTCAAAAAACCTGGATGAGATAGATCTGAATGAGAATCATTGTCAACAGCAGGGCTGGACTGAGGCACTAAGTTGCTGAATTAAGTGACAGACAGTGATCTGCTGACTTGGTTTTACTTGTGGTGACCAGGGACATCTGACTGGAGAACTGCTGTCTCTGGATGCTCAGAGAGGTCACTGAAAGGAATCAGACCCAAACTGGAGGCTGCTTCACCAAGAGGTACCTGCAGGATCTGGTGCTGCTGGGCAAAAGTGAAAAGGGTTTAGAATTATTATGACAACCTTGGCTGCAGCTCTTTCTGTGATCCCCACATTAGCACATCAAACTCCCACGGAGCAGAGCTGGAGGCTTTGGCAGTCTCCTGCCTTACACGAACTTGCATTTGAGTCCCAGGGCAGGAAGCCCTCCAGTCTGAGCACCTCCTTCCCAGTGCCTGGGCTACGCAGAAAGAAATGGAAACAGCTGGTAGGAAGTGAGACAAAAAGGAAATTGTCAGGATGATGGTGGTGGGATAGGGTGGCCAGGTTGGAAGACAAAGGAACGTGATTCCTATGGCTAAAAGCCACCCATACAATGTGGGGTGTACTGATAGTTTCTGATACATTGCTCCCAGCACCACTCCAGACCCACGGCAAAGGGTGTCTTTCTCTACACTTATTAGGGTTTTTTCTGCATTGTTTTTAGTTTATGATTGTTGCCTGCTGTGAGAAAGAAGAAAAATAATTGAAGAGATGAGGGGGAAAATGAAGCAGGGAAAAGAACATGGGACTGGGGCGGATGCTGAATTTATAAATGTTCACAGCAGAATTACTGAAAGGAAAAGGAGGAAAGAACTGAACATATTTACAAATCTGAATTCAGCTAGGCAGAGCTTTCTGCTAATGAATGCAGAACACTTCATTTACTACTTGGAATATATTTTTATTTATTTTGCAGATGTTACTTCTTTCAGATCTTTACTGATGTCTTTCTCAAGACACACTGACAGCGAGCCAGGGTGAGCTTGTCAGCATCATCCTCCTCTGTACTTCAGACTGGAAAATGAAAGAAAAGTGAGGAAAGGTAAATGCGGAAGGGAGGCTTGTACTCCTGCATCATTTATGCCGCCCGCCCTTATCCTTGCCGTTTCCCTCTTGCCAACAATTTCATCACTTCCCCCAGTTCCAGTGGATGTGGGGGACCTTGTGCAAAGTACAGCATGGTTGCTCCTACCTACTGCTCTGCACTTCTCAAGTGGCTTATGAAGAAACCAGATTAAAGCACCATTAAAAGCTGTGCTACAAACCCTGCCATATTAAGCAAGACAATTCTTCTAGTTGTTTTGGGCTAGCTGAACAGAAGGGGTGCCTTTGAGTTGAACTACATGTTTCAACAGTATGTTGCTCTGAGAAGTGTTGTATATGTGCCGACATCCGCTGCTGGCATGCGTACAGACCGAAGCTTGCCAGCTCCTCCTAATCTGGAAAGAGGAGACATGCAGTGTTAAATACATGTGTCATCACTAGTCATTCCCCCCCTTCCCCCTCAATTTTATCATTTGGTTGTGCAATATATTTGAACCAAGTCAGCCCATTTAGTTTAGATGAACTTAGGCCAAATAACTGTACTGGAGCTGACTTCAGAGGCTTGAGAGGAGTTGCTGGAGTAGCTCTTCCGTAAGTGAATGCAAACACTCTGTTATGCTCCTTATTCTGCTCCTTAGACAAAGGCCTTTTGGTAGGGTTGCAGTTGGAAGGAGGGAGGCAGAGCCCCTAAGAAAACAAACAAACTCTGCAGCTCATTGCATTGTGACTTCTGACTCCCATCACGTTAAATCTTAAAGGCAAAACAAGGCCAGGCCTAAGCACAGCTTACAAAGGGGACTCCAAGGAAACCCATGCTGCAAGGGATGGCTTTGGTGACTCAGGAGGTGACAAGGGTTCTTCTGAGACAGGACTGAACCAGCGTTTTTGCATGACGTTAGCACACCTGAGCTTAGGATGTTTTTTAGACCGAAAGCCTGACTCCTCATGCCAGTAAGGGTCCTGGGAAACTTTTGCACTCACACTGATGGTGATTCCAGTCTCCTGATCAAAGTCCAGCTCTATTAATTGTGTTTTCCCTCAGTAACTGCTTTGTATGGTGTCAGTTATTGCCCCCTTTAGGACTGTGACCATGGTCTATACCACAGCCCTGAAGTACAACTATAGCTGATGTGGCACACCTTTAACTAATTAGGTGGAAGCCAACACCTGGGCACCTAAAGCATCAGCTGCTCAGCATTTAAGCAGGGGTCTCAGAGCTCCTTTTTGATGGTGGCTGCAGTATGTGAGATTATGCATTTGATGCAAGCTTGCATAAGTCCATAGGGGCTGTAGGCTCACATTTGGGTTTCTGGACTGGCTTGTGCTGTCATGTGTGGCTCTGCGCTGTGCCACCAGTGTTTCACTGACCATGGGGTGTGCTCAGGAGATACCCACAGCTCTTCTGTTCTTCTGAAGTGGCTTTGGTGTTCCTTATCTTGTTAACCAAGTGGGCTGATAACAGAAGGCCTGAACACCTTCAGGAGTCCAGGGTGCATCTTGGTGGATCCTAGTCCAGACTTTAGCTCTTGACACCCTCAGTTTTGGGCTGATGTGTGTGGGGCTTTGTGTCCTTAATTCTGTGGATAATCTGTTAGCTGTATGCTTGTGATGTGCATGGATCCAGGAATAATGCAGTAGCAGCAGATGATGTGTTTCTGAAGGCTATGGAGATGTAATAAACAAATAGACAGATATCTGCCAAAAGTCTTGGTGACTAGAGAAGAAAGCACAGAAGCAGATAGTTTAGAAGGACAAGAAGAAAAAGTACGTAAAAATGTGATCACCCATTTAAATAGCTAAACATGAATTATGCTATAAGATACTTTCATCTTAGTATAGGTTAGCATTCCTCAACTTTCTATATTTGTATATAAATATTTTTCTTGAAGTAGAATCAGCCTAATTGGAAGTAAGAGCTATTCTATGTCGTTTATTTTAATACTCTAATATATTTCCCCCAGTTAATCATTGCTATTTCTAAATATAAATTTCCTTTCCTTTTCTTTCAAGTCACTTAAAATGAAAGGGCCTGCTTTACTCTTTGACCTTCTCTAACAAGCAGACCCTTGAAATGCAGCATTTCCAGAAAGCAAGCTGTAGGAACAACAGATGGATTTAGTAAATTACAGCCTGCAGATGAATTGTTTGAGGAGTCAGTTTGGGATGAAGGCTTGAAAAACACAGAAATTTTCTGTGCTGTAGCTTGTTTCTTGCTGTCAAACACTGCCTGGTAAATGTGTAGCTTGTGTGATGTTGGCTTTCTGTACTAATTGATTTGTAAAGCAGTTCCATCCCAAATTACTAGCTATTTGGGTCTCAGCCTGCAATCCTACTCAGCCAGGAGACTCTGTCCTCTAGGTACGTTTCAGTATTTTGCATTTCTTTTATTTGCTAAAGCTATTCTGACAGACTACTTACACTGATCAGCAGATTCTAAAACCTGTTTGTGGTTTCCCAGGGATTTCACAGGCAAATTAGTGCATGTGTATTTGCAGGACAGGTGACTACTAAATGATAAAAATGTAGTTTATAATCAAAGTGCCTTTCTTGTAACAATAATCTTGAGTTAGATATTTGCTTATCTTCCAAGGTGTTAATACTTTCCAGGATTAACAACTCATTTTTCATAAGTGTGGTCTTGGTTCTGCAGACCTCGCTGATTTAACTAAATCTTACTGAGTTCATGAGATGTAATTGTGTTCAAGAGCTGCAGGAATGGACGTGCACCTCAATAGGCTCCCTTGATGTGATTTAGCTCTTGCTCTGAGGTTTGAAGCTCCATGATGTATTTGATACAGAGAAGCAGCAGTAAGTTGTCATTGTGATCAAACACAAAGCTTCTGTGGGGAAGAATAAATTATTTGTGTGGGTGTGATGAATGCTTGAAGGGAATTTGATAAGTTGCACTGGGAAAAATTCTGAAAATGATCCACGTTGTTCTTTGCGGTGTCAGGAACTTAACATTGAAAAGAGACAGTCACTGGCTCTGGTTATTGCATGGTATTATTGAATGTCTTCTGAAATGAATATATCTAAGATAACAAGGCAATCAATGCAAGATCAGATAAGCTCAGGGTTTTTTACATAAATAGGGATTTATTTCTACTCATTCATAAGATGGTCAACACATTATACAACAAGTTCTTATGCCATATATGAGCTTGCAGTCCTTGAAGTCACTTGCATTTAAATCAGCCGTGTGACAAACCTCAGTGAACCTCTCTCTCCATCAGGGTTTTGCATGGAACCAATGTTGTTCAGTACGGGTCTTGCAGGAATCGCATCTGCTTTAGCTAAAAAGTGATTCCCTTTCACAAGGAAAAGATGCATATGGTAATAATGAGGATGGTAATAACAGCAATCTTGTCAACACTTGAGAAACTCGTGCAAAATATTCAGTGCTGCTTTCTGCTTGCCCTCTGACTGTTGGCTGCAGCACCAGCAGCTGCAGTTCATTACTGCACTGGTCCCAGATTGTACCAACTGGGGACCTCTCAACATGCAGCTCGGCTCCCATCCCATGCCAAGGGAACTAGCGCATGTGGGGGACGGGTGTGCATGCAGATCTCCTGAACCAGAGGCAGTGTGGGGTGAGGGTGTGTACCCAGGACTGCAGGGTGTTCTGCAGAGAGCATCTGCCCAGCAACGCAGTTCATTACTGCACTGGTCCCAGATTGTACCAACTGGGGACCTCTCAACATGCAGCTCGGCTCCCATCCCATGCCAAGGGAACTAGCGCATGTGGGGGACGGGTGTGCATGCAGATCTCCTGAACCAGAGGCAGTGTGGGGTGAGGGTGTGTACCCAGGACTGCAGGGTGTTCTGCAGAGAGCATCTGCCCAGCAACGCAGAT
>NW_010194201.1:0-13260 GCF_000695765.1 Mesitornis unicolor | reverse complement strand
TCTGGTACTTAACGTGCTGGTAGCATCCAGTGGCCAGGCTACAAATGTGATGCTTACATTTGGTAAAGGTGTTAAAACACTCTGCAAAATTTTCCAATAACTCACAGATCTGAGCAGGACTGCTTCTTTGAGAAACAGTGACATAATGCAAACTTGAATTAACAGCAGTAAAACAGCAACTGCTGCAGCCTGTACCTGTGTTTCTTCCAAGGAAGGCACTGTGAACAGGAAAAAAAGATTTTATTTTCCTTTTCAAAAGGTCCATCCCACAACAGTTATCTGCACAGTAGGATTCACTGCATTCCTAGGGTTACTCACGTGTAAAAGGGCTGCACCAATGCACAGTGAACAGAATAGTTTTTCCATTGTGTGATTTGTTGCTGCTCTAAGTTTTGCAGCTCTATAATATGAGTCATTGATGCAGAATATCAGTGAGTTGTCACAGTGATCAAAGTCCTTTTCTTAAGTCACTCTCAGCAAGTCTACATAACGGTTTCAGAGCTGAAATGTCCAGCTGAAACTCTACAGAGAACTGCTTAAGGAGGCAGAATGTAATTACCCACATTGGAGTCTGGCCAGGCTTCCAAGGTTAACACCTTTCATCTTGACATCAAATCTTTAATGACCACATGTGGTAAAGACATTTGTTCAACATCTCATTTGGGAATATAGCATATCCAGAGTTACTGTGCCTCTGTTGTTCTGCTGGAGTATTGCTTCACTATTGGTCTAAAGGAAAGCTGCTCTCAAAGTTGGCAGCAATGCTTCATGAACAATCACACACTTCCTCTGAAGATTCCCATTTGAGTATAATCAGGACCTGCTGGTCTGATTTTTCTTTCCTTCAAACGGTCTGGTCCTCTGTCCTTCTTAAAAGCTAATAGTAAATGCTGTAATTAACTTTATTTTCAGGTTGCCATATAAAATAATTAGAGAAGTAGGCATTGTGATTTTTGGAAAGATACATTAGAAAATGAAGAGGAGTGATGACAGCATGTTCTCACAGTGCCAATTAAAACACTGCTGAGGAGATTCAACACTGCTTCCTGGAGACCCAGGCAGACAAAAGAGATTCACTGGGATGCACTGAACTAGAAGGATCACAGAAAAGCTCCTTTCTGCTTCTGAGCATATGGAAATACAGCCAGGGGAATAACCTATGGAGTGACTTTCTTGAGCAATATGTACCATTTAGAAAGTGGATGAAACAATCTGAAGCATCCGTAAAGAAGATGTGATATCTGAGATGGTGTAGCTGAAGCTAAGAATCATTGGTTGCATTTACCTATTAATTAGTCTTGTTCATACTCTAAGACAAATGTTTCTTTATGACCATTAAACACATTAAACTTTCCACTCTATTAATCTCTGCCTAACTGTAACTTTTGCTTAAGAAAAATATCTAAATTATGAGGGTTTAAGGTACATTGAATAAAAACACAAAAAGAATGTGTGCATGGAGGCAGAGGAGATACTGATTTCCTCATAGTATATTGAATACAAACCATGTCCAGGCTGTAATTCTTAATGGACATGGAGAAATACCTCTTCCTCAGCAGCAGTTTTAATTGCTGAATGAACAATTGGATGCAAGTTTTCTCTCTTAAAATGAACTATATGATCCTCTCCACAGGACAAGGTTGTGCATAAGGCTTCAGTCTAAGTTGGGGTTTTTCCCTTGATTGCACAACCATGATGTGAAGGTCTAGTCCAGCATCCTGCACCCACTGCTCTTTAGGTACTTTGCAGTGCAGTACTTTCATTTTACATATTGGAAAAATGAAGCTTAGATGTTGCTTGTACAAAAATAGTCACAAACTAGTTTTCTTAGACTCTCCTTCAATACTGATACTGGAGCACACCACTATAAAGCAAGTCAGATTTGTCCACGTCTAATAGCACAGCATCTCCTGAGCTCAGTGTGAACCTTCCTGGATTCTGTGCAATATGTTTTTGTTCATATGAAGCAGCATTTGAAGTGCAATAAAATTCTAACTTGTGAACTAAAGCTAGATAGAGTTAAACTTGAGTTAAATTCTCCCTTTCAAAATGCCATTTTGTTTCCAGACTATTGACATGTATCTTTCTTATCAGACCAATTTGTAATCTGCTAAACAAGTCTGCCTGGTACCTGTCACATTCAAATGTGTATCTGCTATAGAGGGCTCAAATGCTCATAGGTGTTAATGTCACTAGCTATGCAATTTTGCTACGCTCCTGTTTAACTGTTTCTCTGGACTCAGCCTATGACGGTCTGTCTATTCGGTGTAAAACAGCAGGAGTTTGGGGTTTCCTGTGTGCAGTGTGACCATGCACCGTGGCAGGTTTTTTTTTTAAGAGCTGTAGTAAGCCAAGAAAGAGAAGATGCTGGTTCAGTCCCTGTGATACTACAGGGAAAAAAAAGATTTGTCAAAGATTTTTGTCCATGTAAATTTAGCTCTTGTGAAAGCTTTGTCTGTTTTCCCTTGAGGCACGTACATCCTGCTCAGCCGGAGGGAAAGTCCTAGCAGCATCCCTGTTCAACAGGAGCGAGATGACCTCCGTGTTCTGTGTAGGTCTTGCTGGGGATGCCAGTAACTGCTTGGTCTTGATGGTGTATTTTGTAGCAAGAGACCATATTCTTTATGAAAATATGAGCACAATGATTCTCAAATACTAAATACAGAGGTGAAAAGAAAGGAGATTGGAGCATAGATGGTAGATCACACAGAGCTGGTGATCTAGAGACAACATTAAGATCATCTTGTCTATGAAGCATAAATTTCTGTTATGAAACAGTTTTCCTTCCTTATGGGTATACAAACGTGCCTGGGTCCAGGCAACAACTGGGATGTGGTCCCTTTGAATCTCCACCAGAATCTAGTCATGCACTGTGTTTACCATCTTTCCGTGAGTGGCACTTCAGCAATTCAAAATGTCTGGGTCGGTACCTTTTTGGCTTTTTTTTAGAAGTAGTAAAGAAACACATGCTCTTCTTCTGCTGGTGTTATGTTGTAGCTCAGTACCAGCTCATAAGCACATTTTTGATGCAACAAATATCTGTGAGGCAAACCTAGAGCTGCTACCTTAAGTCCCTTGGAAAAGTCTCATGAACACTTTTGTTTGAAGGTATTGGGAAGCACAAATTTTTCACCTGATTATCATTCCTGATGCTAAAAGCCTCTCAGCAATGGGAAAGCAGTTGGTATGTCAAGACTTGTGCTTGCCCTGAGCTGGGGCTGCCCTGTTCCCCTGCACACCCTGCTCTGCTAACCCACTTTCACTCACCTTCTTAGGCACTGAGTGTTTGGGACATAAAATGGCTGTTTGGTCTTTGCAGTCAGTGCTTGTGTCTTAATGGAGTAAGAGACTCCCAACTGGCCCTGGGGCGAGCCTTGTGCTGGTGGTAGCTGTATCGTGGCAGCAGCACTCCATCTCCAGGTTGGCCTTATGGTGGGGCTTTCGTACATGGTGCTGCTGGGCAATGGCATCTGTGGTTAACCTGCCTTGGACAAGCTGCCTGCAGCCATGTGGACTCCAGCTGGAATGGTCGATGTCTTGCAGGGCTGTGCTTGGGGCTGAGGCAGGCAAAATGGTTGCCCTTCCCCTCCAGCCTGGTTCCTGCCACTCCCTGAGTGGTTAGTCAAAATGGCTGATGGCCAGGTGGGAGGAAGACTGAGAACACATACGCTCCTGGCAGCCCCATTTCTCCAAACCAGAGAAGGTTAAATGCAGAAAAGCGAGGTGTTTGTTGCTGGTTGTGATACTGTGTGGCTGGCTGGCACACAGGGCTGGCAGGAATGTGAGAGCTCCCTGGGAGGCTGGCACTTGCAGAGGAGCCATCTGTCCCTGTGGGGCTGTCCACCTCCGGGACAGCCGTGCCCCTCTGTCCTCCTGCGGGATGAGCTGAGCTGGCCTTTCCCCTCCCTCCTGCCCCTGTGGTGTGTGTGTTGGCCTCCTTCCACACCCAGTCATGTCTGGTGGGCTGCATGGCTGGCGGCAGCTGGCATGGGAGGCCATGCCTCAGCAGGCACTGCACTTCGCTCCACAACGGCTTGTGCCCAGTCCTGTGCTGCTCTTACTCTCCAAAATTTATCCCGAGTCTTGTGAGAATCTATGAAATCCTTGCTCCTGCAGTCTCAAGGCTTGGTTTGCTTTCTGTCTTGTTAAAAAAATACCAACAATTCTAGTTCTCGTGACTCCAAAGAAAAGCTTGGATAGTACCCTGATGTCTCAACCAAAAAGGAAGAGAAAGCCTTAACAACTTTATCAGTTTTGGGACTTTTAAAATCTCATTGTTTTAAAATCAAGTCTCTCTTCTTCTTTCTTTCTGAGAGCAGCCTGACTAATAACTTTTGTAAACTTGTGTTGGCAGAACTAACAACAGCTTAAATAAAATGACTAATTGTTTTCATTCATCAGCTATTAATTGCATGAGCAATTATAGTTTCAGCATTCTGCCCCCAAATGAGGGCCGGATCCTGCAGTCATGTATTATTTATATTACCTGTGTCCCCATTTACATTCTCTAGCACATAGATGACTCTATTCAGCATCCAGGCCCCTTCTTGTAAAATCTGGTTGCTTCAGATTTGGGTCAGAAGTTGGGCAATCCAGTGTACCTGCTGCTCCTCTTGATTTCAAGCAAGAAATAAATTACAATCTATTTGTGTAGCTTGATTTGTTCATATGGTGGTGGGTGGCTACTGAAATGTTAAGGTGCCCTCACTTGCCTTTCTCTGTTAAGCTGAAACTTAGCCTCAAAGGCAAGTTACCATACTATCGCCAAGACATCAGGTTCATTTTGTGAAGCATACTATTTCCAGCTTGTTAGCTTTTTTTATTTTATTTTCCCACATATAAGATTTAAGGATAAAAAAAATCCCCATAGCAAACCTCAGGTTTCCTTGGCAAAACACACCCAGTCTGTGAAAGAACCAGAAAGAGTTCAGTTTGAAATGGTTAAAAGATTAATCTCTCACCTGCTTTTTTGACACAAGTCTGTTGTAGGACAGACTGAGTAAGCTGCTCTGGGAATGGGGCTTGTGTTCCCCAGTGCCCTGGGTAGGGGTGAAAGATGAGTCTGTCAAGGTCTCATCGTCTGGGATTTTGTCGTAGTTGTGTGGTTAGAAATCGTACCGGGCAGGAACAGCTCAGCAGGGATTGAAGTCCTCTCCTCCGAAGGTCCACTTGTGGTCGTGTATGCTGTCTGCCTGGAGCACAGGGAGTGTTCAACCCACAGGAGCAGTGGGAGAAATGTGTAGGGATGGAGTCATGTTGCTATAGGCACTTCCATCCATGAGTCTTTATTGCTTTTCATGCCACTTCACTGCAGCATGGAAAAGGCACAGAAATTATCTACTTTGGCTCCATCTTAGAGTTGAAATTGAGCCAAGAGCCCAGGTAAAGAAAGCTTTACTGGATTCTGTTGAATTCTGGACATGGATTGAATATTTGTAATGTTCCTTTGTCTTTCTAGTGGGCAGAAGGAAAACGGAGGCTTTGAAAATCTTTAAAGACTGAATAAGGAATTTCTCATCTAATCCAACCTTCATAGATTGATCCTGTTTCTGCTACTGCAAACTACATTTGTCTGACACCCTGAAAGGTACAGCATTCATTCCTAAACACCTTATCTGCTTCTTGTCCACAAAGCAGCTGTAGTTGATAGGAAGTAATTCATGGGGGTGGTGGTGGTGGTTGTGGGAAAATCAAAGTGAAAATGGTAATCTTAACACTCTACTTTGTACTTGGCAGATCTCAAAACACTTCACAAAGTGAAGGTGCCTGATTTTAAATCCTTCAGCCACCTGATGTGCTAGTTAAGAGGAGGGAGGAGAAGCATTTGTTTGTAACCTAGCTATTAAATGTAGGATTTGTCTTATAAAATGTCAATGTTGCTTTTCAAGGCTGATTAGGAATGGTGAATAGATTTGGGTTCTACAGCCCTGGAAATGAATGCAAAACTCAATGGAACATCCAGTATTTTCCCCTGTGAGTGTCATGAGTAGTGCAGTCTTGAATTGCACAAGTATTGTAGCTAGGCTTTCAGTATTCTAGAAGCAATCCTTCATGCTAATGGGTAGCAAAGTGATACTAGAAATATGCATCTCCTAAGAATTTAATTTTTAACAGTGCATCTGACAGCAATGCAATTCTATTACAACATCAAAACTACTTTGCATATATATATATTTCTCTTTTTCAAGGCTCTCAATATGATTTATGAGCAGCAATTAACTAAACCTTTTAGCACCATGTGACAGAGGTGTTGCTGGGCCCATTTATGAACTAGGCAAGCTGAGGCACAGAGGTGTCAAATGTAGCTTGGCAGTGATGGTATTACAAAATGAAGACCAGAACCCAAGAATCCTGAATCACAACCCCTAATTCTGACACCTTGTCATTTATTGTTAGATGAGAAGATCATTAAAATCTGCTGGGCTTGCCTGGCAGACTTTATAAACTTATACAAGCTTTTAAATGCAAAGGGGTTATCTTTGTGAAATGATGAATGTGGGAGTGTTTTAACATAATGTTGAAGAAATGCATCTAAACTGTGATGGCATGAGAATCAATATAGGTTATTAAAAAAAGAAATCTTGCCGCAATGGATTTTTTCTGTCATTCAGCAATGTTTATATTCTGTGCCTCCTTTATGCTCCTCTATCTCTGTAACACAAAAGCTTTTTAAGAATGTAAATGGCAGATGGCTTGTAGAGTACTGTACTTCAGTGGTAGCAGACCACGGGCTTTCCTTCCTCCTCCAGTCAACAGGACTGAGATTATTTGTATCGTGGCCTTCAGTGTCAGGGGTAAAGGGGGGCTCTGTGTGTCTTTTACACTCCCAGGATAGTCTGGAATTGCAAATCCTGTTGGCAGACTGGTCCCAGTGCTCTGTTGGAAACCTCATAGGATGGTATAACGCTCCCGACTAGGGGCAGGGTGCTTGGGAAAAGATGCTCCAGTCAAGGTAAAATTTACCTCTGCTTAGTTGAGACCACAGTGATGTGCAGATCTTGCAGTATCAGAGACCGCGTTCACCCTCAAATGCACGGCTGCTGGTGTGGCTGTAATGCTACAGGACAAGGTGGGATTAGGTTTGAGTATCTGCTTGTAGTCGTGGTTCCACAAAGGTCTGCTCTAGCAAGGTATCCCAGATCAATAGAAGAGGTGTGCTAAGTATCAGTTAATACTGAAATCAGGATACAGCCAGGTATTTTTTTTAAAAAAAGGGATTTGAACATCTATTTTATATCACTGTGTACTTTCTTACCTGCAGGTACATTCACAGAGAATCACAGAATCACAGACCGTTAGGGATTGGAAGGGACCTCCAAAGCTCATCCAGTCCAATCCCCCTGCCGGAGCAGGAACACCCAGATGAGGTTACACAGGAAGGCGTCCAGGCGGGTTTTGAATGTCTGCAGAGAAAGAGACTCCACAACCTCTCTGGGCAGCCTGGTCCAGTGCTCTGTCACCCTCACTGAGAAGAAGTTTCTTCTCCAATTTCAGTGGAACCTCCTGTGTTCCAGTTTGTGTCCGTTCCCCCTTGTCCTATCATTGTTTGTCACCGAGAAGAGCCTGGCTGCATCCTCGTGACACTCACCCTTTAAATATTTATAACCATGAATGAGGTCTCCCCTCAGTCTCCTCTTCTGCAAACTAAAGAGCCCCAGCTCCCTCAGCCGCTCCTCATAAGGGAGATGCTCCACTCTCTCCATCATCTTTGTAGCCCTACGCTGGACTCTCTCCAGCAGTTCCTGTCCTTCTTGAACTGAGGGCCCAGAACTGGACACAATATTCCAGATGCGGTCTCACCAGGGCATTAATATTAGTAACACAGTAAGAATTCCAGAAGATCTACCTTGTGAACTGTGGAAGGGTAGAAACATGTGAAAACTTGATAAATACAGCATGGGGACTTGCCATGTGTTTAAGACTTGGAAAGGGAGATGCTTTGCTCGCATCTGAAACTAACAGCTATATAGTAGTGGAAATAGTACTTTTTTCTTGTATGGAGGTTTCTGCTGCATGGCAGATGATTTAATCAGGGGATTTTTTTAATAAAAAAGGAAAAGTAGAACACAGATGTGTGTAATCAAATATAGGAGATCCTATTTCTGGTTTTAGTGTAAATGCATTTATTATTTGTAAACCTGACTCATTTGAAAAGACACACAAAAAATGGGCACACATTCAGAATTTTCAGAGTCCTTGTATGTGTGAGAGCAGCACTTCATCAGCCGTTATCAGAATGTTCCCCAGTAATGATCTGAGCTACCAGTACAGTTATTGCGGTCATTGAGATTGTGGTCGTTGGTCTTCTGTATGTTTATTTTCACATGCAGCTATAGTAAACCCTTGGCAGTATTTTGCCCTTTGCAGACAAGTACTTAGAAGAATCAGGTAAGCAGATAATATTGCTGAAAATAACCTCAAAGACAAAAAACCCATTCACAAAATCAAGACCAAGGGCAAAACAAGCAGCCTTTTAGGACCATATAATCCAGACTTTGCAACCTATAGGACCAGAAAGTTTGATGATCCTCATGTTGCTCTGTGTGCCTGTTTCAACTCAAAATCCTGAAAAACTGTAAGGCAATCCCTGCCTGTTGTTTGTTTGGTGTGCTGATATTTTTTGTTCCTCTGGCTGAAGGTGCAAAGCAAAATAGGTCTGTGGTCTCGCTCCCATTACAGCCTGTGAGAGTTTGCTTACACTGAAGTCACAGACAAAACCCTCAATAGCTTTAATGGGGGCAAGAACAGGCTTACTGTGATTTAGTCTAAAGTGTTCAGCTCAAGGCAGAAAGACGGGGGCTCTTTGAAAATGACAACCTGTGGGTTTTGGAGAGGCCATTAACATATTTGTCATGGGGGAAAGAGGGTAAATAAGGAACTTGAAAGAAAGACAGATATTAATTAGGCTTCAGACAACATTGTTGGGTGCTGATGACATACTGTAGCTCTCCAGACAACTATAATTTGTGAGTGAACCCGAGGAGTATGAGACTTTACAACAAGCCGAGCAATTAGCTCTTCCTGAGTTGCAAGAGTGACATCATGTGTGCAAAACATGCCTTCGCCTTCAGCTAACAGCACACACTCATTTACTACCCTTCCTGTAGGGTCACTCTGTGCTGTGAAGGCCACTAAATCACACCTCTGATGGATGCGCAAACTTCCAGAGTCCAGTGAGAAAGGGTCCCTGAAGTGGAGATAAAGAAACTTGAGTCCAAAGCACCAGTCGTCAACAAAAGCAACTCCAGTAATTGCTTTTATGCCCTATAGCTGGTCTACAGGATTCTTACACTCTTTGAAATACCTTAAGTTATTTTTTCCAGGGTCTTGAAAACTTGTCCTTGTTGAAGAGAGTTCACCTGATCAGTGGGGGCTTTTTTGGCTGAAATTTGTCAAGGAATTGTTGGAAAAAATGAGTGACTGTTTTTGAGCTCTTTACATACAGACTTTTGAAAAAAAGCATGGACTTTATTTAACTAGGAAATTAAATACTCGAACAGTGATGTTAATATGTATCTGGGTATGGATTTCCAGTAGTCTGTGTGCGTGGTTTCAAAGGCTGGATCACTTAATGTTTTGTACTGCATGAGTTTATCCAAGAGACTATAACGATCCATCTGATACTCAAGGAGAAATAAATTATGGCATTGATCTATAGAGACAATTACATTTATTCTTTAATCAGATACTTAGTCCCCCTGGAGCCACATACTACTTACCTGCAGTAAATTAAGCTCCTGCTTAAGTGCTTTGTAGAATCAAGAGCCAAAAACATCTCATGAAGTTTTTTCAGCCCTTTTGTCTGCTAGAAGTGTGATGCAAATTGCCGTGTAGTTTTTAAAAATATTTTTACTAGATTAATGAAAATGAAAAATGGGATATGAACAAGCTTGACTTTAGAGACAGATTTCAGTGTACGAAAGGCTGCTTTATCTTTTGAAGAAAACTGTTACTACAAATGCAAAATGAGCATTTCAGCACTACATTTTTTTTCTAAAGATAGCACTGGGAATGGAGATTTGGCAGAGCAGATGCAGAACGAGGTCACAGTCAGCATGGCACAGAGCTGAGGAGCCTTGCATTGAACGGGGGCAAGTTTCTCCTACCTCTATGAAAAGTCCAGGGCAGTGACTTCAGTGTAGCAGGATATTGGATCTGATCACCCACCCTGAGCTTTCCGCACATAGCTGTGTGGTTCTCCTGGGTGTTTCTAGCTCACATGTTTACATAGTCCCCAGAAGCTTCTAAAATTAGAACTCGAGGAAAATAGAAACCTTTTCTCCGAAGCTGGCAGGATGTCTTAATAGGAGCTGTTATTGCTATTATTAAGAATATTAATAATCTTGTGTTAACCAGAGACAGGAATGAATCTCTTGCTGGACTGTGCCTGGGATGTGTGACATGTCTTTACGTCCTTACAAAGCTGTGGCAAAAACCATCCAAGAGAAAGGGTAAAGCTGAAGATGGCTGCTGGGTAGAAATCCATAGAGCGAGGAGCTGGGCAGCCTTTTACTCCCTGCCGACGCTGAAGTTTCTTCGTATTTCGTCTATTTGTGACAACTCATCCCAGCACAGAGGGACAGATGCTTACAGTGTTCTGCAGTAAAGTTCCTGTTTTGGTTGTAGCAGTGAAGGAGGGCAGACATCAGAGTGTGAGGGTAAAAGTGCCACGTGGAGGAAAAAATTCTGAATTCTGTGAAAAAGCTTGAACTGCGTTCCTCAGCTTCAACTGCAGGGACTTTCCTCTTAACTGAAACCTGAGGATCCCTCGTAGGAGCCTATTCAGTTAACTTCTTTATCTGTAGCTGCCAGCATGGCCACAGATGCGATAGGGGAAACCATTGGTTTTGGCGGTGTGGTCAAATGAAGAGCAAGGCATGTGTGCATGAACTGCCTTTCTGGCTAACAAGCTCTGCACAGCCTGAAGAAGTGAACCTCCCACAGAGCCAGGATCTGCTGGCTTCGTGGACCATTCTGTTTGAATTATTCCTCTCGCAAAGAACCCCCTGAGCTACAGTTTAATAATGTAAAGTGACAGGCTGCTTTAGGTTTTAAATGCATGGTTTTGATTCATTTGTTACATTTCAAGGAGAAAAAGTGTAAACTTGGTCTTTACTGAATACTACCCCACCTTCCATGTGTTGTTGACCTACCAAAATTGGAGAGACAGGGCTGGGACGCTCTGTGTTTAGATCAATACTCATCAATGTACTTGAAGTCGCACAGGAAAACTGAGGTTGTGTAAGAATTAGATTGGAAGCTCTCACTCTGAAAAAAATGAGTGTGTGAGCAGAAAGTGCAACTATTACAAAACATAAACCCTTGTCCTCTGTTCACTTTGCTGTATTGACACATGGTGTACAGAAGTAAAAGCCACGTCTCTCCTTTTTCCTATATACACACATGCCTGCGTGCCCATGCACATACCCACCGAGCTCCCCACACAGCACAGAGGAGAGAATCCACTTGGTGGTTTTAATGTAAATGCAGTTTCATAACTCTAATGATCAACAGCTGGGAAAATGCATGTTGTTCTCCTTCATCTCTAGACTTATTAGAAAGATTTTTGTTTTGTGGCTTTACTGGGTGACTTTGCTGATGAACTGATTTTAAAAAATAATTTAATTTCTTCGAAGACCATAGTGGTTACCATAGAAATATGTTAGCTGCAAAACAAGGAATAATTAGTTTATGTTTGTTGCTTTGTGCCTCCTAATTTCTTCCATTCAGGATTTTTAAGCGTATAATTAAAGGGATTATTCAGCTTTGTGATTTTTTCCCCCCTCTATAAATTCATTTAAAGACAAAACTCTGATGTCCGTAGAGCATAAATAATAATGATTATATGTGGTAATTAGTCCAACCTGTTTGTCCACATAGCAGAAAACAATGTGTTTTCTGTCGAAAGACTTCGACGCTGACTAGTGGTCACTCTCAGCTTTGGCGGCGGCATTCCCAGTTATCTCTCTCACCCCTTATGGCTACTCAATGAATTACCTTTACCAAAACCGGGTTTGGAAGTGGGTCTCTTGAGGGCACTGCAGGACACCTTCTTGTGTCATTCAGGTTTAGGACAAGCTAAATCTGACACACGAGGCATCGGCAGGCCCCAGGAGTCTCTAAGGTCAGGTGCCAGTTGAGCAAGGACAGGGAGTGTTGCGACACTGGGGTGTAAGGTAGTCATTTAACACCTCTGCCCCGGCAGGATTTGCCGAGTAGGCAAAGTTCTGCCTGTCTGTGAGGAAGGGCTGAAACTTGTCCTCCAGCAACGCTCGGGATGGATTGGGCTTTTTGCAAAACAGCAGTTTTCCCTGAACACAGGAAAGGGTGTTGGAGCCCTGCAGAGCAGTTCAGAGGTCACATCGCTTTGCAGCAATTCTCTGCTGGCAGAAATGCTCTTTCTTTACAGCTCCAAGATGAGTAAACAGCACTAAGAGTCTCATCCTAGAGCTACACAGTCCTGTCCCCTTTCTCCAGCCCAATTGATCTGGAAATGTTCTGCACTAGTTAAGGGAAAACATCAAGAGCAGGGCTCTGTTGCACACCAGACCTGCGGTTTCATGGCCATGAGGTGAGGGCTATGGCCCAATGCTCCTGGCATCCAGAAGCGATGTCCCAACCTTTGAACTTTTCCATGGAAAAGAGAGTAACACTGCCAGTATCGGATCTGGCAAGGATATTGCAACAGCTCTCCCGGGTCTAGCCTTTCGGGAAAAATAGTAAGAATTGGTGTCATGAGGCTTTTGAGGAGTCAGATCAGAGCTGGATTCTGGGATGCTTTGGGTACGTGTCAAAAATGTAGTTAGCCATATTGGATGGGAAATTTGAGCATTACTATTTTGGGTGTTGGGCTTTAAAACTTTTGACAATCCCAACTAATGCAGCTTATTCCTTATTTGACTGTAATTGTCAAGCTCCTATCAAACTTTTACATTGTCTGTATCACCTGGGAACAACAGCACTCAAGTTCACCTCAGTGTTCTGAAATCCATTTTCTGCTCTGCTCTCCCTGAACCCACTCATATCTTCATTTTGAAATACGGCTGTTTACTTAAGGATTTAAACCCGATTTCACCTAAATGTCAATGCTTGAGCCCCACTGGCAGGCTGTAAAAGACCAAGCTGGGACCAGTCCGAGGGGTGGGACAAGCACCAGTGCCACAACTCACACTCATTAATGGCTCTTTCAGTGACTCCAGGGACGTGGGCGGCGGCGGAGCTCCCGTTGCCGGCGGTGGAGCTCCCGTTGCCGGCGGTGCA
>NW_010194200.1:10381-13103 GCF_000695765.1 Mesitornis unicolor | reverse complement strand
AAGATTTATAAATATATTTAAATTTATTCTGCAGGGAGCCTGATCCCATTGATGCAGCTCAGATGCCACTGGGAAAACTGCCTGGGTTTGGACCCATGGGGAGCAATGGAGGAAAGAGGCCAAGTTTGGGATGTGGCTAGGATTAGGTATGATGGTGGTGCCAGCCTCCTCACCCTTGTCAACTGCAGGGCAGTTCTGGACATGCTCAGGAGTGCTACAGATGCTGAGTGGGTTGGCTGTAAAATCACAGGTTAGGGCGATGGCACTTGAATTTTGCTGAAATGCCAGTTAAGAGCCATGAAGCATTTTGGGAGTTGTGAAGAATGAGAAGAAAAGGAAGATTTAACTCTGTTTTTTCATAACTTTTTTTTCAGCCAAAAAATAGTCTATCAAAATACATTGGTTGTTTTTCTTGGCTTTATAAAAAAATGCCAGTTAGATTGATACATGCTTGCCAAATTCCTTATGAATAGGTGATGCCATGAATTGATTTGTATAGTTTTGTGTTAAAGGAAGGTGATTTTTCAAAATTAATTTCCTTATGATCTTACAGTATTTGATATAATTTTCAGTCTAAAATGGCGTATGATCACTTTAATCCTAATGTTTTTCAGACACTATTGAGCAGTGCAAAGAGATCTTTGTCTATATTAGACTGAGTTTTTAATTGCAGTGTTTTGCACCCTCTGGGATCAGACAGAGGCCATTTCCATCCACTCTCTTGCCTTTGGCAGCAGACAAATAAGTCAGTATGTCAGAAGAATGTGATAAGCTCCAGAAGTTGCTCTTGTTCAGTCATTAATGCCTCAGGAGAAAATTTTCATCCTTGAAAGCACAGACAGACGGTTGTAACTAGATGAAGGAGGATGTGATTAGTATTGATTAAGTGCACAATATTTTTTGAATTGTCTCTTTAGATTTTGTACAATGGGACCTTATGTAAGAATGCACTTTGTGATGTTGGATGACTGGTAATCAGAACTGTCCCTTTAGCCTTCAATATCCATTTCATGCTTCATTATCCACTACTGTCCTAAGTGAACTACATAATCACTTTAACTCACTCCACCTGAAAGTCCCCTGTGGCTGGTTTTGTACATTTTGGTGGGCTGATATCTGAGTTTTGGGTGGCATTAGCAGGTGATGCAGAGCAATTGCAGCTCCCTTACACAACTCTGCTATGACACCAGCTAAGCATTACCTTTACAGCCAGTTTCAGTAACACAGCATGGAGAATCATAGAATCATAAAATTGTTTTGGAAAAAGACCTTTAAGATCATTGAGTTCAATCATTAACCTAACACTGCCAAGTCCACCACTGGACCAGGTCTCTAAGTGCCACATCTAAATGTCTTTTAAATACCTCTAGGAATGAGGACTCAGCTATGTCCCTGGGCAGCCTGTTCCAGTTCTCGACAACCCTTTTCGTAAATAAATTTTTCCTAATGCCCAATCTAAACCTCCCCTGGCACATCTTGAGACCATTTCCTCTTGCCCTATTGCTTATTCTTGGAGGAAGAGCAACTTGCTACAACCTCCTTTCAGGTAGTTGTAGAGGGCAATAAAGTCTCCCCTCAGCCTCCTCTTCTCCAGGCTAAACAGCCTCAGTTCTCTCAGCCACTCCTCACAATTCTTTTGCTTCAGACCACTCACCAGCTTCACTGCCCTTCTCCGGACACACTCAAGTGCCTCAATGTCCTTCTTGCAGTAGGGTCCCCAAAACTGAACACAGTATTCAAAGTGTGGTCTCATCAGTGTTGTGTACAAGGGCACAATCACTTCCCTAGTCCTATGAATAACAGCCTTTTCACCAGCCCAGCCTTCTCACAAAAGGTAGAAGAATGAGAACAACAAAAGGGACCCTAATAATCCCTTCTCCCACTAGAAGGGTATTTTAGTGCCAGCCATATGAGAGGCTGCTATGAGCCACTCTTGCAGTGAAGACCCCTCAATCCAGACAAAGTGTGTGTACAGTCTGTCCTCAGGCCAAGGCTCATCAGAGGCAGGACCAATTCACACAACAGCACAGAAAACATGGAGTGTCTTGAAGCCTATAAGGCAATATAAAGAGACAGTACAGTCACAGTTATGAGAGAGAAAAGATCATTAAAGCATGTTAGCTATGCAAAATTCATACAAAACCTTTCCAAAAAAGGACACCAGTGATAAAACTAAGGAAAAAATTACTTTATTGGACTTATATGTGCAAGCAAGTCCTGTTATATGGGGCATCCCCTCACCTGGCTGTAATAAACATGTAAGATTTTTATTTCTTCAAAGACCAAAGCCATGAGCAAATGACAGGCTGTACTATTGACAGAAATTAGCTGAGAAGAATGGGAGTATAAGCAAGCTGAAGCTAATGTGTTTCTGACAGAGAGGCACCTTGAGAGTTATGTGGGTGTTGCCCATCTCCTCTGTGTCAGAGGTAGCAGTCTGAGAGAAGGGGAATTTATCCCAAACTTGGAAAAACCACAATGTTAAGCTAAGACACAGAAGTATGACCCTTTAGCTGTTTTACGCTCTTCTTCTTCTTGATGGAAATCATCATAAGAAAAAAAATTATTTCTGTTTAAAAAAGTTGCGGGCATATTTTTAAGGAGTTGTTGGTCCTGGGAACATCTAGAAGAAAGTCTAAGAGAAGACTTACCTGGCAGGAGATACTGTCCTGGTTAGTTAGTAATCATGTATAGGAGACAATGAGAGACTTTGGGGAACCCC
>NW_010194200.1:0-10350 GCF_000695765.1 Mesitornis unicolor | reverse complement strand
AAGGGAAAGCGCAGGTAAACCTTCAGTGCCCCAACTCTGCAGCAAGCTTTCCAACAGAACAAGTATCTTGCTCAGTGGCATATGAAGACACTAACTTTACTGCTTATGAAGAGATACTAGAACAAAATTTCTAGTTCAGGCCTGCTCCAGGATTGTGTATTCAAGCCTAAAGGTATTATTTATTTTAATTATATAAACTGTTTTGTAAAACAGAACATGAAACCTGGTATACAAATGACTGACAGAACAGAGTATGAATGATCATGTTGTTTTGATGGATTAAGAGAAAAGGAAAGTTTACTTTGGATAATACTTTGAGAAGAGTTATCCTTCAATTTCAGGCAAATAGGAAAGGATGTGACTGTATTTTATTTGGGTACTCTTAAAAAACAGACTCAGGTTTACAGATTTAATCTATACCCCAGGAAAGTTAGTGTTATGATACCTATTCTTATCCACATGCTTAGGAGAAGTTCCAAGTCAGCACTATAGAGTATGATGGAGGAATGTACATTAGTGTGTCAAAGATTATTTTCAGACTGCACTTATTAATTTTGCCTAGTGAGTTGTGCCGAACTCGGGAAAAGTACTTTATCTCAGCAGAGTTGCTAAATGTCTGTTATAGAACATGGAGTCTTCTTTTAGCTATAATATTTAAATAAACTATTTTTAAGGGGAGACCAAAAATGTCAAGACTTTAATTCCCCGGGTGCTCCTCTTCAATCATGTTGTGTCATGTTCTTATCAAGCTTGGAAAGTGCACTGCTTACAATTTCAGTTTTGAGATTAGTGCTTTGAAAGCCTTTCTCTCCAGCACTTTTAAAAACAGAATCTTAAAGAGTGGAGGAGTTGATAAAAATAACTGTTTGGGCTGTCCCAAACTTTCCCCAAGAGGGGATGGTTATAGAAAAGATATGGGTCCCTATTCAGATGAATCATAAATTATACACTGTATCCAATAGTTAAAGAGGGAGAAATGCAGAAAAATGTAACCTCTTGACCCTTCCTTCCCCAAACAGCTAAAGTCCTCAAGAAAACATGAACTATTATAAATACTGGTAACTTCCCTTAGAGCCTAATTTGCTGCTGAAAATACTACTACAGAACCTGCTTTTTGCATGTGAAAGAGAGTATATGGTAATTTGAAATCAGGACTTGAGGGGATATATTCATTAGTGTATAAGACAATTCTTGCTATAGATGATTACACTCAGAGGTAGGAGGGACGGCTTTATTTTGAATCTGAATGCTGACCCAAGAAATGATGTAGCAAGTTATTATCAGCAGTCAAGTGCAAAGGAGGAATATATCCACTTCCAACCTTAGGATTTAATTCTGCTTTCATAGAAGCAGTGTGGTGGGAGAGGAGTGGAGAGGGGGAATATCCTTTTGATGTAGTACTGTTTTAAATGAAATTGTACCATGTAGTACAGATTACATTTACAGCCAAATTGAAGCCTCAAGTTAGAATTACTATTACTCTTAGTGAGTCTTCTCATATGTACATAAAAATCAAAAGGAAAGTTCACAGGAGGCAGATGAGGGTACAAGTTCTGGGATGACATCCCTGACAACTCAACCATGTTGCTGTCGTTGACGAAATGCTGCAGTCATGCCCAGACAAGTGGAGAAATATTTCCCCTGTAAGGGTGGCACTGCCAACAGGGGAAGCAGTCTGCACTGTTGACATTTTGGAGGACATTTCTCAGAGCACTTGAACAGGCAGTATGTAGGCTGCCTTTTTATGAACTACAGATCTTATTAATAGAGAGGGACTTGGCTTAACGCAGGACTGGTAGAGTTTCTTCAAACAAAGCTAGCCATGTAATACATGCAAATTCCAGACCATAAACACGTACATATTTCATGCAGATAATTTTATAGCTTAAAAATATATGCTGCCCCTTCACAGTCTGCTTTTTTTTTCACCCATACACTGCATATACTTTCCCCCACTCATTTTCGATCTGTACATTTACCTTACTTACTTGTCTTTATATAATGTATTCATTTTCTGCATTAGTGTAACACTAGTGAAGCTGGCTGTATCTGTGTTTTTAGCATTACATGAGAGTATTTCCTCCTAATGAATATATAAATCAAATTAACTGCTTTTCAGATCAGCTCTGTCCTGCTTCTGTAACAAATCACAGGTAGAGCACAGAGAGTTGCTATCTGACCCTCGCAGACACTCAGATGTTTCCTTTCTGAATGAAGTGACCCATTCAAAAGCATAGCAAGTCATAACATTAACTAAAGCGTCACATTTCTTGGGAGTAGTATAGTCATACATCTCTTGGAGAAGTAGATTCTGTCAGCCTGATGTCAATTCACTGTTTACCAGATATTTAAAGATATTTTAAGCATTCTTGGAAAGAAATTGTTGGAAAAAAATATTTAATAAGTGGTCATTCAACACAAATAAAGTGGAAAGATACCAGTATGCATTTATTATTGTTTTGAATAACTTAACTTGCCAAAGGAGTTGTTAAAGAACTTGAGCAGTATTTATCTTTAGGGAGTAATGCATAATAAAGCCATTCCACATTTTTCATTTCTGGGCTTTTATTTTATTAATTAGTAATGCTCAAATGTAAACTTCTCATAATATTTAGTCATTACTTTATACTGCTGAGGCTGAGATGTAGGTTGACACTCCAAAAAGATATAGCCAAATACGAACCTGATAAATGTTATTGAAAATAATTTGATTTTAATTTTTATTGAAGCTGGAAATAATGATCCACATCTTTGTTATTGACCAAAATAATGATCACAAAGGTCTTTGGATACAATAGCAGGAATAAACTATCACATTACTCTGCAGATATTTTTCTGTATACTTTTGTCAGTGGACAAACTTCAGATTTTTTCTCCCATTATGGAAACCCGCTGCTTTTAAGTATTAAAATACCAGGTACATAAATACCAGGAATTTCTGAATACAAGAAGTTTATCCTAATCCTAAGAATGATACATAGACATGTGGAAACCAGCACTTAAAGCTGTCAGAGAAAATATCCGGGAGACATTTCTAACTGATGAATAACAGCATATAGATTAGAAATCTCTTCAGATATTAATCGAGTCCAGTAGGTGTAACTTGTAGGAGCACAGATGGAGACAAGCCACAGAGTGAAAGGACGGACTTAACTTCATGACTCATAAATAACAGAGAGACACTCAAATCTGAATCCAAACATAGATTTTAAGTCCCAGTTTCAGATGTTCAAAGTAGAGATTTTTTTGTTCAGCTACACTGGTAATGTAAATAATGCTCCTGAATTATTTTACTTGATAGGCTTTGACTGGGGGAAGGTTTATATTCTTCTATATATTCTCAGCCTGTTCTTATCTGATAAATCTTTCCCTTCAGTTGACCACAGCTGGGGACCTGCAGCTGGACAGCCAGTTTGAGGGGACAGGTGGGAATGCATAGGGGAGTGTGTGGAGTACAATACCTCACTGTCTGTGGGAAGCCTCTGTAGGCTTTGTCAGTTTAAAGCATTTAGTATTTATGCAATCTCATAAAATTGCAATTACCTTACAAAATTTACTTTTAAGAAATTTAATACATTTTAACAAAGGTAAGCTCCTTTCAGCTTCTAAAACACTTAAAACGAATGGGATAATTTGACTTGCAAAATGAATTTCAGCACAATCATCAAAACAGCAGATTAGGAAAGTAATAAGGAAAGGTCATTACATTAGAAGGCACAGGACAGATTTTTACTCAACAGTTCATTCAAAATTATCAGCTAGGAGATAAACAGTTGGTCATGAAGTAGTGTCACAACAGATTAATAAACCTGAGCAGGTACTAACAGATTAATAACACATTTTTAGTGTCCTCTGAGATAGACATAAAGGGGGAAATGCACTGGAAGTCTAGATGCATACATATTTGCCTGGCCTCAAAAGTTTTGTGACTTTATTAGCACAGGGCTGAAAAAAAGTTGTCCACTACAAAATTGTTTAGAAAGAAACATTTTAAAAATGTTTCTTTCATTCAAACAATGAAACAATAACTAAAGTACAGATGTAGAAAGCTCACTGCAGGGTAACCTAAACTTAATTAGTTCCTTGTTCCTGTTCTACAAATTATTATATTAATTTATTTACTAGTTACAAAGGACAACCTAAAAATGTTACTGAACTTTTGCATTTCACTTGCTATTCTATCTACAGTATAGCTATGGTGTTGAGACTTCTCTCCCCCTGTTTGTGCTTTGAAATAGCTCTGGGGGTTATAATAGGAAAAAAAAAAAGCAACATCCAATTAGTCTATCAAAATCAATGTTCCAGATTCAAGTAAACTTTTCATGCTTCAGGTATCATTTACAATTCTCTGCAAGAATGTACTGAAACTTCTGTCTCTTTGGAAGCTTTTTCAGTTCACTGTGAAAATAACAATAAACAAATGAAACTTCACCTGGGAAACAAGCAAAGCTGCCAATGAGTTTGTATGAGCATGTTAAAACACTAAAACAGCTGCTAACACAGATTCAGAAACACAATTAATTTAATGGACAGCTTAGGAAATGCACATGAAGTTCAACTTGGCCCAAGATACAAGAGTTATTTCTTAACATGAACATTTTATTCTTTTATGCAAAGTGAAGAATTCATACCCTCTCTAATGAAGCACCAGGTGAGAGGGCTAACGAGCAGTCATCTGTGAACAGTGGAAGAAACAGGGGAAAAAGAAGAAACTGGCGCATGGAATTCATAGAGTTTTCTCTCCCTTCAGGCAAGACAGTGGGAGAAAATGGTTACATCTGACATGTAAGCCATTATGGATATTCATTTATTCTGCACAGCACAAAAAAACCACATGGGCACAAGCATGATCTTCAAGAGTGGCAGAACATGAGAAGCACTAAGCAGTCAGGTAAACCTTTGTCACCATCACAAAAGTCAACTTGCTTAGTGGAATGAAGAAACAAATGTGGATAATCTAGATTATATTGTGTTAATGGCATATTTATTGATTTATATATAGCCTCCTGGAGAATTCCTGCTATGGGAGAATCAAAACATTTCATTTAAAAATAGATCTAGACCAGCTTCTTCAAAGGTATTCATATGTGAGCATGGAAGAAAAAATAAGAAAAGGACCAACTATGAATTTTATTTTAATATTTGCTTATTTCCTTTAAAGCCTAACTCATGTTTTTCATGATGTTAATCTGGTTCTGCATGTTCCTTTCACTTGATTACTTTGCAGGTACATAGCAGAGGTGGACAGAAAACATAGTTTTCTCTTTGGAACCAAACCAAAACACAGCTGTGAAAGTGTCTCCAGGTAGAAACAAAACAATAGAAACTACTACCAAAAATGGTGGCAAGAAGATTCTGAGAGAGTACAAAATTAATTTATTGGCCTGCTCCCACTCTTTTTGACCCCTTAAACAGCAAAAAATTCAGAGTGCTCATGGATAACTCTGCAACAGAAGATCAAGCACTGAAACTGGCCTTTCCTTTAGTTGGTGTGCATTGATGTGTAGACATTGATGTTCTCCAGAGTTTTACAACAGAAAACAAGCTCATTAGAAGTTATGTGACCCACTCTGCTTCATAGTCAACACCTTTCTTTAGGGACCTTGAAAACAATCTCAGATGAAAATAAGTTTATTAAATGCTAAAAAGCAAAATTCTTGGATACACTCCATTGTTTAGATGCAAGACATGTTCAACTATTGAACCCCACTCAGGATTTCTTCCCTCCCATAATATTCTCTCAGCCTGTATGTATACATATGAGATGTTTGAACACATAGCACTAGCTACATTTCAAGTGATCATTAGAATTCTCTGTACATCATATGAGTAACAATAGTTATCTCACAGTAACATTCAGTGAAACTGAAACAATCCATCACCCAAGCAAACCAATAGGAAATGCTTAGAAATGGATGATTTACCCACCCAGTGCAGACTAGGCTGCAGACTATCCCAAACAAGCTCCAAGCATGCTGCCAGGTCTTTGAAAAGCAGACCATGTGTAGCAAAGTATGGACATCCTAGCAGGCTTGGACACACACTGAAGACATGACTGTACTATTGCCCATCTCACAAGTTGTATGTGAATCCCTATGATGTATTACATTGGTTGGTTCTCTTTCACTACTCTGCAAGCTAAAAAAGAAATTTTAATTGACCCAAAATAACAAAAGAATTACTATATCAGAGTTGAAAAGTCTAAAGAAAATACTTCTCTGCTGAAGGACAGGATGGCTCTGCAGAGAGACTTGGATAGGTTGGATCAATGGGCTGAGGTCAATTGTATGAGGTTTAACAAGGCCAAGTGCTGGGTGCTGCACTTTGGGCGCAATAGCCCTATGCAGCACTACAGGCTTAGGGATGAGTGGCTGGAAAGCTGCCAGGCAGAAAAGGACCTGGGGGTGCTGGTGGACAGCCAACTGAATATGAGCCAGCAGTGTGCCTAGGTGGCCAAGGCCAACAGCATCCTGGCCCGTATCAGAAATACTGTGAAGTATACAAGGAAGTAGTTATGCCCCTGTACTCAGCACTGGGAAGACCACACCTCGAATACTGTGTTCAGTTTTGGGCCCCTCACTAAAAGAAGGACATTGACGCACTCGAACGTGTCCAGATAAGAGCAACGAAGCTTGTGAGGTGTCTGGAGAAAAAGAATTATGAGGAGTGGCTGAGGGAAGTGGAGTTGTTTAGTTTGGAAGAGACTGAGGGAAGACCTTATCGCTCTTGACAACTACCTGAAAGGAGGGTGTAGAGAGGTAGGTGTCAAACTTTTCTCCCATGTAACTAGTGACAGGACAAGAGGAAATGGCTTCAAGTTGCACCAGAGAAGGTTTAGATTGGCATGCTACTTGGTGTAACTGTTACTCCCTCTGGTGAGCAGATGGAGATAAATGGACTGGGAGGTGATGGAGTCACCATCCCTGGAGGTGTTCAAGAAGCATATGGACATGGCACTTCAGAACATGGTTTTGTGGGCATGGTGGTGTTACGTTGACAGTTGGACTTGGTGATATTAGAGGTCTCTTCCAACCTTAATGATTCTGTGAAAAGAAAAAAACTGTTTAAAGAAAAAATGGAGTTAAATCCATAGCAAAAGGAGAGATGAGCAGTAGTTTGTGTCTAGGTACCCCATACCCTGGAGGCCTGGTTAGCATTCCTTCAAGTCCTTCAGCATCAGAGCTCTTCAGCACCCTGTGTCTGGAAAGATTTTGAATAAAATATCATATAAGCAGAAGTTCCTTGACAGCCCAGCTGTAAAGAATGAAGGTGAGGAGTTCAAAAATACCTGCCAACTACTATGTGTAGAAGAAGTGGAATTTGTCAGCACTACCTGTCAGCCCCAGAGAGCTCACAGGTGGTTTTGGCTGAGTGTCAGAGGCTGAGTGTCATCTCTAAGCTTTTTTTCAGAGGTAGAACTTTCCAGAGTCCTATTTTCCATGAGGTAAGCAAAGCACCAACAGCTGTGTAGCCCTGTATTAACTCTTAGGTGACTCAAGTTGCTGCCCAGTTGTTCACCATGCTCAACCTAGTAAAAAATTCATAACATACAGTGTATTGCATGCTCAGTAAAGGATCTAGGTAAGGCTGAGGGGAAAACCTGGAGCTTCCCCAGCCTTCACATAGTTTTTGATGCTTCCCAAAAGCCATAATTCTTATGCTTTTACAAGGTCTCCTGGTTGTTGGATGTTATTTTCAGAATCTAGAATTTGTTCCTAGGCACCGTGGGGGCAGGTGGATGCTAAAGTCTTTTGCATAGCCTACAAATACATAGTTACAAGTGCTGCCTTGTTCAGACTGCATGTGCTTGCATAACCTGAAAAGTTCCAGGACAGGTTCCAGTACAAGAACCTGGATAAACAGAGCAGTTGTCTGTCTCTAACAAACCAATAAATGACAGCATTGGAGATTATGGAACTGCCCTGCTGGTGCCAAACACAGTGTTGGAGGTTCATGTCCAATCTTGTACTGCATTTAATGCACTGATGAATGGTCACAAAGAAGAAACATTATGCTGTCCTTCAGCTGACAAGCACTAATGTAATCTTTCAGAAGTAAGTAGTACACCTAGTAGGATCAACATATCCAAACAGATACATCAAAATGCAAACCATTCTTTCTCATTGGCCCAAGGAGTTCGGCTCTTTCTTGGTACAGACTCTACAGAAACACTTCCTGCACTCTCTGGTACACTGTGTGTGTGCTGTTACTGGGATCAGTGAGCCATGCAGCTGGAACGATCGTTCTCCTGGTAACTTGCTGTTAGATTTTTGCCGCTTTTAAACCATTCACTCAGGAAATATTTTGGTTTAGATTTAGTCTAAAAGGTAATTTACTGCTTTACTTCAGCAGTCAGGTAGGTAGACATCCCCTTTACAATGCCAAAGCGGAACTCTCCTTATCCTGATGACCCTCTTACAGCATGAGCATCAGTGTTTACAGACCTGCACACAGCAGGAAGCTTGACATTGAATCTCAGATGCCTGGGTAACACCTTCAGTTAGATTTACCTAACTGCTAACACTGTGGCAAAGTCAATATAGTAAATTAAACAGAAAATCCGAGGAGATTTCCAGGCAGTGGAACTTATTACCCAGGCACCTCAATAATTCTGGAACAGTTCTAGGTGGGATAGAGATTACCCTCTCTGAAGATGCCCAGATACTGTTCAGTATCTAACACAGACTCAATATATACACATGTGCTGGAGTTCAGTAATATGGACAGAGTCTATGCAGTCAATGTTGATGCTAGATGGAAGTCCTGTATGTGTTTAATTTATTCATACAGCCGAGAAAAAACATTTGCCAAAGAATATAACACAGAGATCTGCTTTATAAATTATTCTGTTCTCAACAAGATCTCATGAGGTCCAGAGCTAATTGTGTATACAGCCAGGAGGGACTGTTAATGCATTCAAGGACAATATTAGAATGCAAAATTATCTTGGTATATTAGAGAAATATTTCCTGAGAAAAGAAAATAAGTTACATCAAGGTTAGCCCAAATATAAGACTTCCTTTGTCAAGGACAATCAACTGTATCTGTTCAAGGTAGAGTACAGTGGTCTAGGGAACAGTTCAGAAGAAAAGGGACTGAGCCTTACAAAAGATCATAAACAGACATGAATCAACAGTGTCACGCTCTTGTGAAAAAAACAAACAGTGGCTCTATGAACAGGAAGACTGTAAGACTCACGAAGTAATTTTGCTTGGCCTTGGTAAAACTACACTTCAAATATCTTGTCTGCATTGGGGAAATCTAGGGAATTTCCTCCTTCCTCCTCCTTCCTCCTCCTTCCTCCCCTTTTCAAGCTACTATGTAGCAAGTGAAGAAAGTGCAAAGAAGAAAAAGACACTAGAAAAAAATTATCTAGAAATATGACCTATCCACAGAAATTGAAAGTGCCAACAGTATTCAGTCTAGGCATGAGACACCAGAGGGCTAAATGATAACAGTCTTCGGATATGGAAAAGCCAGCAGGAGGAGAATAATCTGTTTTCCACACTGACTTTAGAAAAATCCAAGTGTCAGGATCCTCCTGCAGTGCCTGAGCATGTTGTCTATGGAGGCTGAGGATGTACTGAGGGCAGGAGGGTGTCTGTGTAAGACCAGATTGGGAAATAACTGTAGGGAGAAGAATAAACACTTTGGTTTGGCCTTGGAAGTGTCGATCTCTTGAGAGATCATGAATTATTTTCCAATATTTCCATATGTACTTCCACCTCATTTGTACATGTCTGGAATAATGCTAGAGCTAATACCTGACTCTGTAGTCTCGCTTGGAGCATGTCTCTGCTCAGTGGTGATTTCTTAACTTTTTCACACTTTCAGTTAGCTAATTCCTTGAATTCACTTTTCCTTGTATTGCATAGTTTATGGCTTAAATCAAATGCATTACAAAACCTCTAGCATATATAATCCATAGAGTTACATCTCCGTTTGATGTTTAGCTTCCACAGTGCTGTCAGGTCTACAGAAAAATTTTTTATTCTTTAATCTTTCAGTAATCAAATATAGTCTTTTTCCTCATGAGAATTTAAGACTTAGTCTTAGAAAATTACTTGTGTAGAGCATGACCTGAATCTCCCAGGGTTTTATCAATTGCCATCTGCAATGTACAAAGATGAGAAATGATGAGAACAACCTGAATATTGAACTGTGAGAGAAAGCAACAGCATCTCAGGTTTTGTTGTAGCCCTATAATTTAACACAGTAAGGCAAGACAACATCACTCAAATACAGAGAACAATACACAACCCAGGATTTCTATTATTTTCTGTGAAATCACCAGAGAATGTTGAGTTCTTCAGGCTCTTTACACATCACATTTCAATTTTAGTTTCATTT
>NW_010194199.1:29486-43219 GCF_000695765.1 Mesitornis unicolor | reverse complement strand
ATTCTGTGATTCTGTGATAAAGACATTGATTGACTCCAGTTGGCGTTTAACAACATGAGAGATTTCTGGTAATCTTAACATATTGAAATTGAGCGTTGAACCATTGAAAACCAAAAAAACTTGGATACGTTAGGAAGCTCGATGTTTGGGTACCACATGCACCTAAAGAAATTCATCTCACTCACAAAATCATAGAATCACAGAGTCATTAAGGTTGGAAGAGACCTCTAAGATCATAGAGTCCAACTGTCAACCCAACATCACCATGCCCACTAAACCCTGTCCTGAAGGGCCCCATCTCCAATTCTCTCTTGAAATGTGAAGAAAACAATCAATTTTTGAAACGTATGATAACAGGCAATGAAAAGTGGATCATCTACAAAAGCAACAAACGATAAAGACCATGGAGCAAGTGTGATGAACCAGCTCAAAGCACTTCAAAAGCAGATATTCACCAAAGGAAGGTGATGCTGTCAGTCTGGTGAGATTTCAAAGCTGTTGTGTATTTTGCATTGCTTCCAAGGAACCAAACCATTAATTGACGTGTTCTGTCATCAACTGGATAAATAAAAACCAGAAGCATCCAGAATTGGTGAATCTCGAAGGTGTTGTGTTTCTCCATTATAACACTAGACCACGTACAAGTTTGGTCACATATCAAAAGTTGTTGCAGCTTGGATGGGACATGTTACCACATCCACCATATTCACCAGACCTGGCACCATCAGACCACCGTTTGTTTCATTCTTTACAAATGCCTTGAATGGTAAAACCATCACTGCTGATGAGGATATCAAATCATTCTAGGAACTGGTTTTTGCCAAAAAAGATAACAGCTTTTTTGAGCATGGAATCATGAAGTTGTCTGAAAGATGGCAAAAGGTAACTGAAAAAAATGGGCATTATATTGTTTAATAAAGTTTTTGTTTCCCATGAAAAATTCACCTTTCATTTACCCAGAAAAAAACCCCTGCAATTACTTTTTGGCCAACCCAATAGTTAGTTTCCCTATGTGTTGTTTATGTCCTGGCTAATTGGAAAGCTTTTCTTGTTTTTCAAGCTTCCTGGACGCCATTGAATTTGCTAAAAAGGGAGAGTTTGATGCCTATGTTGCTGTTGGAGGTGGGTCTGTAATAGACACCTGTAAAGCTGCCAACCTGTATGCATCCAGCCCTACCTCAGACTTTTTGGATTATGTCAATGCTCCTATTGGGAAAGGGAAGCCTGTCACTGTGCCCCTCAAGCCACTCATTGCAGGTAAAGCAGGAGGTGGGGGTGTGGAGCGTGAGGGCCAAGAGAAGGGGAGTCATTCTACACTCGTTATGATATTTTTACTGAAATCAGCTCACCTTTCTGTGGGCTTACTTCTCCTCTAGTTGTATTCAGCAGCAGTTTTGCTGTTCAGTGGAAGTGTAAAATCACGGTTTTTGTTATTAGTTTGTCTTGTTTGACTCCTTTTACTGAGAAAAGGGATCAAAGCGGCAGTTTCTCTTTGACCTGTTGGCTTTGGATCAGGGATACCTCCAAGATTTCCTGTATTTTGATGGCTTTACTATTGTGTTTTTATTTATTTATTTTGCAGTATTATATATTACTTATTTTTTGTTGCTATCCCCCTTCTTCCTTTTAAGTTCCTACCACAGCTGGAACTGGAAGTGAAACAACTGGTGTTGCCATTTTTGACTTCAAAGAACTAAAAGTAAAAACTGGTGAGTTTGGGGTCTTTTTGTCTGCTCTTCAAGACAGTTGCTTTTCCAATGTCTTCTTTATTTCCCTGCCTTGAAAGAAAGGGATACTGTATGTCATTTCAGGTGTCAGTTTGTTTCATTCATCTGCCACAGGCAAATTTGAAGAGCTTAAAGGTTTCCTCCTTGAGTTAAATTTATAGCATATTAACATATTGAAATACCTATGTAATTCAGTGGATTGTAGCTTGAAGGCAAAACAGGAAACTAAAATCTTTCAAGTTCTTAGATGGCAGAAAATGTTAATTGCAAAGGAAATTTCTACTTACATTCAGGGTCAACCAACTGTTCCTTATTTTCTCTGTATTTTGCTTTCTGCTTCTAAGACTTCTGTTTCTTTGTTGTGTAATTGCAACCAAATGTTCCTTTTCCTGACTTCTGAAACCTCAGGCCTGAAATGCTGTGCAAGTGAGGGCCGCTGTCTTCCTTTGGTCTTTTCATCCCTGGCAAATCAAGATTAGAGATAAAATGTCATCTTCAGCTTCATAGCAGTTTTGTGATTTTAGTTCTAGATGTGTGGATTTTATGTGCCACAATCTACAGTACTTGGGATGCAAATGGGTGTGCTAAGGAGCTCTGACCGTAGCTTAAGAGTTTTCTAGTCTATACGTAGTCAATAAGTCTGTTTGTGTCTGTATGCGTGTCTCTCAAAGCTACATCTGTGCCCCCTTAACCAAAATATGAAGGCATAGTTATTACAGATGCTGAAGACAGCAATTAGCAATAGCAGCTGATTTTAGACACAAACCAGTCTTGCCCTCTGATTTTTCACAGAAGATACAAATCTAAGAATACTGTTGCGGAAGCCATTGAGCACAGACATTTTGTAAGTACAGGCCGCTCAGGAAGGGCTGCAAATGGAGAGAACATTGGCTGGTATAATTCACTTAAGGCAACAGTCTCAAATCTATATGAGTCCCTTATAGGGACTTCATCATCAGTAAGACTTACATTCATAGGCACCTCTCACTCTCCTTTCTCTCTGTTATCTCTTTGCTTTTATCTCCATTGTTTCAAATCATTTCCCCTCATTATTGTTACATTTTGAACATGAAGCTTGTCTTGTCCTGTTTTGTTGCAGAACTCCTTTAACTCAATTTCCTTATATTTTGCAGGTATTGCTTCAAGAGCCATTAAGCCAACATTAGGCATCATTGATCCTTTACACACATTGTCTATGCCTGAGCGAATAGTGGCAAACAGTGGCTTTGATGTGCTTTGGTGAGTTTTCTGTGTAGGCTGCTACTTGAATTCATTACAGTTTTGTATTTTTACTGTGATTATTGTAGAAAAAATATATATTTTAGGAGCAGAAAAGGATGATCATTTTTTTCTCCCTTTCCCGTTCTTGTTAAGGTGGTCTTGCTTATACTTTCCTCTTACCCAATTTCACTACCTCCTTCAGAAAGAATAGAAACAGATCACTCACTTGCAGAAATGTATTGGTTTTGCAGTGCATTGGAGAAACCATTTGCTTCCAGGATTGTTGTTGTCAAGGAAGAGAGTCCTGGTGTCCCTTTTGAATAGATCAAGTAGATGATTAATCGCAATTGTGACAGTGTTTAGCATGTCTCACAGACATGGCAGGGAATAGAGCACACAGATTTTCTAATAAAATGTCAACAAAAATTTGTGAAGGCTTGTGGAATGTCGGCCGGTCTTAGCCCCATTATGTGCTTTTCACTTGGCACAAAACACTCTTTATCTTAAACCTACAGCTTTTCACTGCATAAAATGCGTGGAAGTTTCTATGCAGAGGGACAGAGCTTACTGTGCTTCTGGGTGCTGTGTATATTGAAGTAATAGACGTATAATGAAACTGTGATTTTTCAAGCTTGAAGTATCCTGAACTGCAATGTCTGTAATGGAATTGAGGCATTTGTTCAGAAATTAAAATTGTTTATCTGTACTTTTGTACATCTAAATGTAGCAATGTCGGCAGTGCCCCTTCTTTATGTGGTCAGATTCATGAGTACCTGGAAGATGAGACTGTTGCCAGTTCCGCTTAGCTTAAATATCATACTCCTAATTTTTTAAAGGTTAATACTTTAAAATAAAGGTAGCTTATCATGCTTCCAGTCCTAAAACTTCTTACAGTTCCTGTCCTACAGAAAGGAAGCACACCCATTGCAGATGCCCAGTGCTCTTTGGTGAAAAGCATTACACCCCGAAATGCCAGTTCATCCAACCTCACTTCAAGCATGGATGTGAGCTGTGACTGTGTTTGGATTTCCTTCTGTGTGTCTGTTGGAGAGCGAAGTACCCTGGAGATGCCCACCCAGCATTCTCGCAGTTGTCTGTGAGACTGTATTTCCACTTTTGGCAACTCTTCAAACAGCAGAAGTAAATAAGGAGAGCCTGCATTCAAAGGGCAGAAAGGCACTAAAATGGAGCTTTTCCACTTAAATAATTCAGTTTTTAATCTCTCTTTTAGCCATGCTCTGGAATCATACACTGCTCTTCCTTACAACATGCGCAGTCCCTGCCCTTCAAATCCAATCAACCGACCAGCTTACCAAGGCAGCAACCCCATCAGCGATGTCTGGGCTCTTCATGCTCTGCGTATTGTGGCGAAATATTTGAAAAGGTAATGCATTTAACAGCCACCTTACTCGCAGTGTGTTCAGTCTTCAGTGCCCAAAAAGGGATGCTTAGAAGAATGTGAATTTCAGGCTAAAATAAGGTGAACTACTACATTAAGCCTTCATTTTCTACCCTGGATTTCTCTGAAATAAAGCAAAAAGGTTTTCAAATAAAATTGAAAGTAAAGTTAGGGTCACTAAGTTGTCTGAAGAGCTGGCTTTTTAATGCCTTTGGATCTGTTTTAGAAATCCCCAGTTAAAGGTATTTCAAATTGTTCAGTTAAAATGGGAGCAGCATTCACATATTTTTTTCAAGAATCCTCTTTCTGTGACAGTATAAGGAGAATATGTAACAAACTGAATGAAATGCCACTGGTGTAATTTCTGTGACCTTCAGTGTAAATTAAGATACTTAGACATCTATAAAGAAGGTAACCATATGCACTTACAAATGTGCAAAATTATGCATTTACTGAAAGCTAGTTCCTACTTAGAAGACTTGGAATCAACTTAGTTTAAATTTTGACTTAACTGGGAGTTGGTTCTGATCCCTACCAATAGTTTTAGCCTGTATATAGCTTTTGTATACCATGTGCACTGCTGTTAAAGATCAATGTGGGATTTTTGTAAAAGACTTTTTACAGTACCTTGCTAGTCAAAGTAGTGGTTTATTGTTCCTGTGGAATATATTCATGAGACTTTTTCTCCATGTGGTCAAACTGCACAAGCAGTCTGATGCGTAGGAAGTCAAGGAACCCTGTCCTCTTCCTGCACAGATGGTGGGGTCCAGACCACCACCTGATTAATGAGATGTTGAGAAAGCTGGAGTGATCTTGGAGCCGTACATAGGATTGCCAAAGCTCCTAAGTAGAACTGTTTAAACCACCACTGAGGTGAATATGGCTAAATTCACTCTATTTACTCAGTTTTTGGAAAAGTGAAAGGAAACTTGCCCTTCTCTGAACCAGTTTCATGTACTTACTGATCCAGAGCAGGATTGTTCTCTGACTGAAGTGTGAATTGATCCTATTTCCAGCATTTTTATCTCAGCTTATCGTAGAGGTTTTTGTATATCTGTCCATAAAGAAGCACTCTCTCCCTTCTCCATCCTGAATTACCAGTTTGTGAATTCACCGATACTGTTGTCTCCATGGTGCACAGAGCCATTGGAAACCCTGAAGACTGTGAAGCAAGAGCCAACATGCACCTCGCAAGCGCTTTTGCTGGTATTGGCTTTGGCAATGCTGGTGTTCATCTCTGGTGAGTGCAGAAAAATGTTAAACACCACCCCCACCCACCCCAGTTCAGCTTCTGTTTAGTGTTTGTTTCAGATTATCAAAGCAGTTGCTGCCTTTGTTGCTGAATAAGTAAGACATTGTAGCCTGGTCTGTGATGCAGGGGTAGACATGTGTTGTGAGAAATTGATGGGCTCTTGGCATTTATGTGTATGAGCATTGTGTATTCTAGCTTGTGATTCTCAAATACAATCACGAAAATTACAAAATGTGGCCTCCTTTACCTTCCTTGATGGTAAAAACCATAGTAAAAAAAAATCAATGGCATTTAAAAGGTTGGATTTCATGCCAGCTGTTCTGCAGTAAGACAGCAGTGAGGTAATGTTGTGCCATTCCTGAACTGATGCAGTTGTCTGTAAGTTTGTCTGTGGAGTAGGTATTCAGCAGGCTGAAATGAGCTGTAATTAATATTGCAAGTCAATGTAGTTTCATGTGCGTGAAAGTCTCAGAGAAGCAAAGTCTAAACCTGAATTTTGTGGTGAAGTTATTAGCAGTCATTCTCTTCAGAGACCTTCCTTTCATTCCTTTTGTTTGAGCAAATCCACTCTTTAGTTATACTTAAAACTTAATGCTTATTTTTCTCAGGCAGTGTGATCAGGTAGGGTGCAGATTATGCTATTTTTGGCATATTTGTCTTACTTTAGTAACTGAGCATCTTTCAGTCTAGTCAGTGGAGTAATATAACTTCACACTCGCAAAGTAAGGAAAAAGCTGTTTTTTACAGCTGGGTTCCTGAAGTGCCAAGAGGTGAGGATTGTCTGTACCTGATATCCATACTGTATCTGTAGATAAATAACTTTCGTGTATCTATACCTAAGAGACTTGCATATGGAAGACTGACCACACAAGGGACTGAACACAAATTTTCCAAATACCTGCCCTAACCACTTTCTCTCTACTCTCTGTTCCAGCCATGGAATGTCTTACCCTATTTCTGGCTTGGTGAAAACTTATAAACCAAAGGATTATAATGTGGAACACTCTCTAGTGGTAAAACTTGGTTTATCTATACATTTATTTCAATTCTCTGTTATCTCACATTAATGAGCATTAAATCACATTGAAATTGAAAGTACATGTCCTGTTGATGTGATTTTATTCTTTTTTCTTTTTTTTTTTTTTCCTAGCCACATGGCCTTTCTGTGGTGCTGACATCCCCAGCAGTGTTTGCTTTCACAGCACAGATACATCCTGAGCGGCACTTGGAAGCTGCAGAGATACTAGGTAGGAATCTCTATGGATACAACTTACTCATACAAATCGAATTCTTGTCAAAATGTCTTTTTTTTTTTTTTGAGAAAAATAAAAACCCAAACCAAACATGTGCAAGCAATTGTAGTTGGTTGTTGCAGGGGGATGTAGTTTAAAAAACAAGATTCTGTAGTCTGACTAAGTTACACATAATGTAAACTCAGATAGAATAATGCTAAATTTTTATATTGGATGATGTAGATAGAGAAGCAAGGTGAAGCAATCTGCTTCTTGGCTAGAAAACTGGACAGCTGAAAGTAACTGTAGGTCTGTTAGGAATCAGGAGAGAGTAGCTGTGATTGGCATCTCTCTTGATGTTTTACGGAGAGGAGTTACTTTAGAGTAGATAGCTTGAAACAAAGCAGCACTCAGGTGTATCTGTTAGCTAAAAGGAAGCATTCTGCCTTACAAATTCCCTGCTGTGGCAATGAATTAGGATGGAGTGATGTTCTGAACCACTCCTGCTCTTTTTCTGTGGCACACAACTACAGGTTTCTGTGTTTCTAATGTAGGTCTAAGCTTGTTTTTAGGTGTTGGAATTTCTCAGCGGCCAATGTATGCAGTAGCTATTCTGTGGACATACCTGTGATGGCTCAGAAGTGGGTTAATGAAGAAAATGGCCTTTTTTGCTTCTTAGAAGAATAAAAGTAAATGCTGCAAACTAACGGCTCATTTTAGGATTGTTTTTCCATACAGTGCTTTGTTATCTGTACAGCCCATCACCATAAGGTGTCCTAGAGAAAGCATAACTCTTCATTGCACCCCCAGCATGACTGTGTGGGACCACTAGCTTTCAGTGATGTAATCTCAGAGCTGTTCGCAGTCTAGCTGTGACAGCATGGCTCTGTGCTGGGCTAATTATTGATATCTAAGGTCAGTTTTTTGTCTGCATTAGGCTGTGTTGTAGCTAAACTGCTGCTAGTACCCATGCTTGCTCATGAGCAATCACAGTCACATGCAGCAGTGTAGAGAGCAGAGAGAAAGTGGTTAGGGCAACTATCCTGGTATTTGGAAAACTTATGTTCAGGGCCTTGTATGGTCAGCCTTCTGTATGCAAATCACAGCAATTCAGTCACATGTATGACTTCCTTGTGTAAGTAATCTGAAAGCATCGTGAGTTTCAAGGAAGTGTGAGGCTTTTATATAGATAATGAAAATATCACAGTATTTTAAACAGGATGTAAAACAACATGACCAGAAAAAAATCACTGGGGAAAAATTCCATTTACTTTATAAATGTTGGCTATGAGACTTGCTCAGCCTTTGGCTTGCTCCAAAGTATGCAGTCTTGCGTATGGTCAAAACCAGTACACAAACCTAGTTGGAATCATATACTAAGCTACAAAATGCTTATGTTCCTACAGCAATAACATACAACTTAAAGCAGACTAAGAAAATATTTCTGGATAACTGGCCAGCACAGCATATCAGAGAATTTGACTGGGGCTTCTCAATTTTAAAACGAGTGGTTAAAAAGCCGTTCCTTTAGGTTTTGTGGTGTCAACTGCTGCCATAAATTCTGTCTCTAAAAGCTCTGTTAATTTTCTGAATAGAAATTTAAACTTTGTTATTTTCTGCCTTGCTGTAAAGGGACTTTATGGAAAATATGTCACGTGAAATTGAATTTGTTAATCCCCACCTGGGGTGTTTACTTCTGATTCCAGTCCAGAGTCCAACTGACTATCATAGCTGATTCAAATCTGTCATGTTGCCAAGTGCAATGACTAATAAGGTATTTTATGACATGGAGGAGCTTACTAAATAGTTATGTTGTGTGTATGTACAGCTGTGAATTTGGGTACTGCCAGAAAAAAGCTTAATACCTCCCTGGGTGGATTCTTAAATAGTTGAAATAGGTGTGCGTGTGGCCAGAAATTTTCTAAGTGCAGTCAAAGACTGATGTATCCTTTAGGTTGAGCAAAAAGTACTAGAACTAGTACTAGTATTTTAAAACTGCCCTTCATGTTTACTGTCCTTTTTTTCATTCTCCTCCCTTTGGCTTTTACTTTATGATCTGAAGATACTGGATTTATGTCCCAGTTACTCCTCTACAGCAAAACCCAGGATAAACTCAGACGGCACAGCATAATCCCAACAGACTAAGACTTTGTATAAGAATCCATCATACCTTATTTATGAATTTTTCCCAGACATTCTCTACCACAGTGCTGCCAGTCTTACTACCCGAATATCTGAGCTCCTCAAATGAGCTTGTTAGTCTCCTATTCCCTTAACTCCCTTTGAACATTACACTGAACTGCATGAGGATCACAGAAAATATTTTTCCTGTAGCTATGTTGTGCTCTTACTCATCCCTCAGTATGGCACTTAGACCTAACATAGTTCTGGTGTAACATCATTGAGGTTACGCAGAGAACAGATTTAGCTCAGCTTACTTTGAAAAGAAACCATATGGAGGAACCTGTGTCTTTTATCTCGAAATATTTTTATTCATAGCATACCAGGTTGGAAGGGACCACAGGGATCATCTAGTCGGTTTTTATTTTTATTTATCATTTTTACTTATTACTTTTACTTATTACTTTATTATTACTTATGTTTTTATTATTACTTCTAAGTAAGTCCTGACCATTCACTGAAGGAGGGGCAGCAAGCTATTCTGTAAGAAATATCTGTACTCCTTCATTTGATATTGATGCTTTCATTCCTGTTCAGTAGATGTTTCAAAGGTACCAGTTCCTCCTCTTCAGTATTACATTATCCTACACAAGTCAGCACATATTCAAATAGCCTTAAGTGTAGGACTTACTTAACCCCTTGAACACTGCCCTACCATCTCCTGCCTTTCTAAGCCTACGTGCTCTAGTCCTCTTTGAATAAGTAACTGAACAGAATAGTCAGTGGTTTCCATGTCCTGTAGATGTCAGCAAACTCAAGGCCTTATAATAAAGTTAGCATTTGGCACGCTGTCCATGAAAATAAATACCACTGACGTTCATGTGTTAGCTGCTTTCCTCCCAGCAGTTAGTCAGACCGAAAAGTGCTCCTCTCTGTAAGCACAGAGGGAAAGGAAGTTAACCTTATGTGGCAGTTAGTCTTTCTGGCAGCAGTTACCTGCTTCTCCTGGCCTTGTTTTATTTTACCTTTTACAAACTATTCCAACTGATTCCTCTTTTTGCTTTGTGTTGCTTTTAGGGCAATGTCTGTTATGTATGGACTTGTGTTCAGCTGATATTATGATTAAATTAAGTCCAGAACAGGCTTCTTCCTCTCTCTCCACCCTACAGTCAAGACATTATGTCTTATTTTAGGAGCTGACATCCGCACTGCCAGAATCAAAGATGCAGGGTTTATTTTGGCAGACACACTCCGGAAATTCCTGTTTGATCTGAATGTTGACGATGGCTTAGCTGCAATTGGTTATTCTAAAGCAGACATCCCTGCATTAGTCAAAGGCACTCTGCCTCAGGTAAGACAGAAAGCAAAATGTTTTTTCTTGTCAAATAAAAAGAGCAGATTTTGGGAAAGAAAGGGAAAAAAAAGAAAAAAACAAAAGAAACCAGAAGGTGTTTCTTTTCAAGGAAATGTTATTATTTAGTCTTACCTGAAAACAATTAAAATGGAGAAAATGATGGAGAGTCAACTGTATTTTGTTTCTCTGCGCATTTTAGGTTTTTCTTTTCAGTGAGATGGAGTGTGTGCTGCAATCCTTTCTTAGCATGGATTCAGAACAAATGGCTATGTCTTTGTGTTTTTTTATTTTAATCCCATTTTTTTTTAAAGATAACATTTTTCATAAACCTTTGATCTTTGTAGAAGATACTGCGTTTTCATAACTACCTCTGTTAATTCTGTATGCAGCATGGGTTATAGATGAAGCTTTAATACCAAGTGCTATCTGGTAAGAATGATTGAGTATACTTTGCATTAAACTTTTCTTTATTAAGAAGTTGCAGTTTTCTTCCCAGATGGCTTTTTTGTTCCATTGACCTACATCAGAATTTGAAATAAGGTCTCCTGTGATGGTACAGATTAAACTTTTCATACCCTTGCTTGTTTCAGTGCTCACAAAGACACTGCAAAAAACAACACACCACTCCAGAAGCAAAATCCAGTGTCTTCCTCTTAAAAATACAGTTTGATTCATGTGCTGTGGATTGTTCTGTCTACTTAGGATTTATTTCCACCAAGTAGCAAGGGAAAGAAATGATATGGAGAAAGGATGAGAAGTTATTAACTTTTTACAGCAGTACCTCTTACCATGTCTAGTTCTTCTCATTCATAAATCTCAGAGCAACTTGTAACAGAGGGTGATTACTCATATTCCTATTTTATACCTGAGAAAATGACACAAAGGTGCAACTATTTATGATCACACACAACAGAGCAATAGCAAAGCCAGGAAGAAAACTAAGGTTTTCTGAGTGCCCACCAAATAGGTTGTGCATGTAAAGTGTTACGGGGCATTTTGGAGGTTTGTTTTGATAAATGTGTTCTTTTGAAACAATTGGATTAGGATCATCACAAGCACATCTCATTGAAGGCATGTTTTGCATAGCTGGGAAGGGTGGAAGATGTTGAAAGGGTTTTTGTTTGTTTGTTACCTTGGATCAAATTGACTTCTAATTTATTTACTGTCATCTCACAGCATTGATGATTAATTGTACTGTGTAAAATGAGATGACCTAACAGTTTTGCAAACCTCATTTTTGTATATGAGATGTAGCATGATTAAAATGTATTAGTATTCCTTAATAGTCCATTATTACCCACAGAGGTAGTCCACACAGTTTAATCTTGGGTATTTTTTTTCTTTCCATCTTGCAGTAGGTTTTCTTTGGAAAACAGCACTGACCCATGTGCATCAGCAAGGCAGTGTGTTGCAGTAGTGACAGCAGTAGTAATTGTGCGCGGTGTATTCCACGCTGGGAAGTGCAGGCTGCAGGAAAACAAAACTGCCGGGATTTGGGATGGGAACTCTACTGGGACAAACATTTATATTTGATGTTAAAACAGCATTGGGTCAGCTGTCCTGGCCGAGTCCCTTCCCAGCATCACACTTGGTGCATGAGGCCCTAGCAAATGACATGCCCTGCCTCACGTGTGAAAAAGGTTGGGGAGAAATTCAGGGCTTTTACCGGAACAGCCTCTTCTGCAAGGGAGATGCTGAAACAGGTTGTAGCAGAGGAAGCCCCATCTTGCCAAAATACACTGTGTTCATCTAAAGATAATGCGTTCCTATTGTAGGCCTGGCCTCTGTCTTTGCAGATGTTTGTAACTCACCCCGAAGTTTCAATAAATGTTAAAATTGTTGACTGTTGAAAGTATAAAAGTACTAATCATAAGCAGTATGAGTATGTTAATACTAAGCCCTTTCAGCTGAATGTTTCTGCGCTAACCAAATACCTACACCAATACAGCTCCTCATCCTCAGTAGCATCAGGCTTTCCTGAATTGCCATCCCTGCCTTTGTGGTTATTTTGTCAAGCAAAGCAGTGAAGGATATACCCAAGTTTCACTTCAGTCAGTGGGACGTCAGCACCTGAAAATTCTGTTGAATCCCTGTCCAAATGAAGACCAACCACAACTTTTGTATTCTGATTCCATGATGTCGGGCTATTTATTAAGCAGTTTCACTACCATCCCTTGCTGTAGCTCTTTTTTTGGAGGTGGAGTTGCAAGCACTGTCCCCATCTACATCCTGGGCTTTGAGAGATGACACATTTTGAAAACCGTGGTCCCTAAAAATTGAAATCCTAGTTCCAAGGCTAGAAAATGAACTTTTTAAATGGACTGTATTCCCAGGACAATGTCCTCCAGTGTACTGACATCTGTGGCTGACAATATCCGTGTTTGAAGTACTTGGCTTTGCAACTGAACTGCTTCCTAACCTTGCTTCTGTGTATTTATTTACAGCCAATTTTAACTAATATAGTCTTGAAAGTACCGTACAGTTTATGATGCTTCAACCTTAATTACTTGATTACTTATTTGCAAAACCTTGTTATTCTCTGTGAAGGACATTAGTACAAAGGCACATAGTTCAGCTACTGTTTGATTAATTTTATTGGCGACCTTCTGTAATCCAGTTTTTTTTTAATCTTTCAGGAGAGAGTGACTAAACTGTCACCACGCCCCCAGACAGAAGAAGATTTATCTGCCCTCTTTGAGGCTTCCATGAAGCTGTATTAGCTTAAACATGTTGTTCTGAAAAGTGTACTCTCTTCTCACACAAAGGTAATTTGTTACAGATAGAGGGCTCAATTTCTTTAGAGAATGGAAGAACTTGGGTACCTTTGACTTCTGTTCCATTGTAAACTGCCAAAAGGTCAAGTAATTCATCTTTACCTAAATAGTGCTTTGAAGTGAAGGCTCAACTGTGGTTCTTTCTTGCACAGTAGTCAGTGGTATTAACTTGGATAAAAGGTGGAGCAGATTTCATATGCACTCGTCCCCTCTGAACCCCTCTGTTGTCCTGGGGTTGCCTCAGCGTGACCCAGCTGTCTCCTTGGAACCTCTCAGCACCCCAGTCCACCTCTCAGTATGCTCTAGAGGCCTCAGCTTGCCCCCTGGTCCCTGCAGAACCCCTCTGTTTGCCTCCTTGCCCCCTCCCTTTGAGCCTCAGGAACCTGTTGTACACAAAAGCCCACCATTGACATTCACAGGGGCTAGTGGAGGGCTCTAGGGCACAGTCCAACCACAGGACAACTCTTCTTTTTGCCCTGTAGCTGTCTTAGGATCGCCACAGTCCCCTCAGGACCCCTCATAACACCTTCGTTGTAGCCCAGACTCCTCTGCAGGACCTCAGCACCCTAAGAAACCCCACCAGACTGAGGGCTATTGTGTAGTGTGGGAGAGCAGCAGGGGCTTTGGTACAAGGACACCCTGGGTCAGTGGCT
>NW_010194199.1:1294-29455 GCF_000695765.1 Mesitornis unicolor | reverse complement strand
GCACCCCCGGGGACAGGGTCTGCTTTCCTGCCATAGGCAGCTGGAACATGTGGGCATCAGGCAGCCCGCTGGGAAATTCAGTTCCTCCAGGGGCTACAATTTCCCCTTTGCCCTCTGCCTCCCTAAAGAAGAGACTTCCCCACGGGGTGAACAGTGATGCTGTCTGCTCAGGATACTGTACAGCTGAAGGAAACTAAGGGTTTGGTGCTTCCAGCTTTATTAACATAGAGCCATTTTCCCAAGAAGAGTTGCACATCTGCGTGTCCACCTGCCTTAGCAGCACCAGCAGCACAGTGCTTGCCAGGTGGGTCTTGATCTTGGCCAATTCCTTGGATTCTTCAGGATTAAAATGGTTTGAGCTGCCAGGGACCAAATGGAGTCATTGCTGCTTCTCCACAAGGTTCAAAGGGCTGTGACCAGAAGAAACAGAGGCAAGATGAAGAAGCAGAGACCCCTAGGCCTCCCCTCCAGACCATGATCTATACTCACTGTTGCAGATCTCAGCCAGCTTCTCCTCGCTTTGGTCCCTCAGGGGCTGTGCAACAAGCCCTAGGCACAGAGCTTCATCAGACCCCCTGCTCCCCAGCAAGCTCCCAGCAGCAGAGCCCCTGGCGCTGAGGGCTGGGCTGCACACCCTCCTTCCCCTCCTCAGAGCTGACCCCAGGGAAGGCCAGTGGCCAAGGGAGCAGGGACTGAGCAAGGGGGCATCCAAAGACATCTGCGTGGGCAGGGGTGGGAGAGGGAGGCCAAGACCCTGCACCAGGGCTCCGGCAGGCACAGGCCTGTTCCTTGCCACCAGTGCAGCAGCTGGAAATGGGGCCAGGCTGCCAAAAGAGGCACCCTGGTGGCTGTGGCTCACCCATGAGCCTCATGGCCTCCTCTTGTATGCTGTCCTGAGCATTCTTGAGGTATGGCAGGCTCTGATTCAAGTATTCTTCAGCCCTGCTCCTCTCCTGCACCAGCTGGAGAGAGCACAAGGGTATGGGCATGTCACAGAGCCTCCCCAGTTGGTTGGAGCAGTCCCTCCTCCCAGCACCTCTGCTGGCTGAGACCCCTCCCTCCCACTGGGGTGGAGAAGAGCCCCTGGGGACTCCGTTCTTGAGGACAGGCAACTAGGGTGCAGCTCCAGGCTGTGGGCTCTGGGCTGGAGCAGTACAGGTGAGGCACAGCTGCAGAGCCCACAATCCCAGACACAGGGGGCAGCCCTCATCCAGCCTGGGCCCTGGGGCTTGGGGGTTGTCCTCACCAAGCACTCTCCAATCCTCCTTGGCTGCTCTGTCTGTTTGAGCTGTTTCCACTTGAGGAGCTCTGCTGCAGCAAGGAGGGCTTCTCTGGAGGCCTGCAGAACAGCAGAAGCTGGGAGATGGCACCATGGCCTGGGGAAGGACACCTGGCATCCCCTTCCTCCTGCCTTTGTGCCTGGAGTGATCTGGCCCCTAGGAAGCTGGGACATGCCCAGCCCAAATGTCTGGAGGCTTCTTGCCTGCAGCACTGCTTAGCTTTGAAATCTGTACCTGGGCCACACTCTGCTTGTGGTCACTCATGCGAAAGAACAGTGGGACCAGAGCCATTTGCACTTTGTTCTTCATGTGTGTCTTGTCCCTCCCCACTGCAGTCTGCATCAGGTCTCTGAAGAAGCTGATGGAGAGCTCTCTCAGCTGACTGAACTCCTGGTAGGGAGAAGCAGAATGGGGCTTCAGCAACAGTAGCTCTCTGCCCACGGCAAGCAGAAGTGTTAGCATGGCTAATGTGAGGGGAGATACTCCAAGGTCAGATTCTGCACACTGTGGGCCAGATCTGGAGCCGCATGGAGCTGAATGGCCCCAGGCTCATGAAAGTCCCCTCAAGAGATTGTCTCAAAGTGCTCTCCCAGCCACCCACCATTCCTCACCAGCTGCACCAGCCATGTTAGAGAAGAGGTCCCCACAGATGGGCTGAAAAGGAGAGCAGGCTGATCCTTGGAAATGGTGCTGGGGCATCCACCACTGGCTCAGCCTCAGCCCCTCTTCATGGTGTCTGGGGAGAACATCTGGGCCTGCCCTGCAGCACAGCTGGGGCAGCCCTTGGGGCTCTGAGAGCAGCTGTCGGGGAAAAGCTGGGCTAGGCTGCAGAACCAGAAGCCATCCCACAAGGGCCCAGGTGGGAAAGGACAGGAGAAGCCCCTGCTCGAGTGGTGCTGACAGGGGTGCACTGAAGGGCAGCTGTCTTTGCCCAGTGCCCATGTGCAGGGCTCAGGCTCCCCCATCAGCCTTACATTGTCAAAGAGGGGCTGGAGCTGCTTCGCCAGCCGCACAGTGATGGCAGGCCTCCAGCTTCTCCAGGTGACCCATCATGTTTTGCAAGAGCTCCAGGGCTTTCATCTTGGTATCTTCATTGCCATCCTGCAGGACATGCATTATGTGTGGCAGAAGGACCTGCATTTTTCTTGCCTGTAGGAAAGATAAGAGTTTCCATTTGGTGAACAGGTGCACCCCCGGCAAGCTGCCCCAGCAGCCACCAGGCCCCAGCATGGCAGGGAGGACATTTGGAGCAATCAACCCAACTCCCGACTGCCAGCCAAGGCCAAGCATCTGCCTTACCCACTGCCTCAGCCTCCAGCTGCCAACAGTGCTCCCCTTGGCTATGCCCTGCTCACCATCTCAGCTCTCCGTGACAGTGTGATGAGGACTTTGAGCAGCAGTGAGAGCATCACCAGACTTGTCTGCCTCAGAAACCTGATAAAAATTGTCCGTTGGATCAAACTCCAGATATTCCAAATCAATGTAGGCCAGCTGCTATAAGAAACCCAGCAGTGAGTGACTGACAGAGCCAGCGGGGCTCCCCGCACCATGCATCCTCTGGTTCCAAGTGGCAGCTGAGGACAAGGGCACCAGGGCTATTTTCTGGTAACTCACAGTCAAAGGAAGGATGCAGGTGTCCTCTCTGACAGTGCCGAAGAAGGTGTTCTCCTGGTCCTGAGATTCAACGAACAGCTCATTCAAAACCTTCCTCAGCACCTGGGGGCTGGAGAACATCACGTCCCACATGGCCAGGGCAGTGCTGCAAGCCAGAGTGATCTGTCAGCAGGGCAGCCTTGGCCACAGCAGCATGGCCTTGGTCGGACCCACGTAACACAGACCCTGCCCTTTGGTTGGGATGCCCTAGGCAGCAGGAGAGGGCTGAGGTGGTGTTCCCTGCAGGGCTGGGAGAAGCCTGGTGGCGGGGCTCTGGGCTGGCTGGGCCAGCTTTGGCTGCTGCAGGCCTAGCCGACCCATCAGGGCTGGAAAGTGTGGTGGGATGGAGGGCCCTGCTCCTCAGGGGTGTCCCACAGTATTCCTTGGGTCTGGCAGCTAGAGAGTCTCCGAGCGCCTCTCCCTGCAGGGAGAAAGTCCTCATGGCTTTTGGGGCTAGTACCTGTCTTCTGATGGAGTGATCGTCAACAGTGTCATGACTGCCTCCCTAGGGCTCTTGTTAGCCATCAAGAGAAGCATTGACTCCACGCTCTGGCAGGCTGACTCCACGTTGATGCATTCCAGGTTTTTGTGGATGCAGCTCATGATCTTTGGCACCTGGATGGGACACAGGTGCGGATGGTGCTGCCACTGGAGTGCAGCCATTTCCCAGCTGCACTTCCCATCCCTCTCTGCTGCCTTAAGGCAGCTTCAGGTGTCCAGTACGTCTGGTTTTGGGAGGGAGGGGTGCAGAAGGAGAGAAAAACAGGCCTGAGAGAGCTGAAGGGCAGGGCAGTCCAGCCACAGGCCACTTACATCCACCAGTCAAAAGAAAGGGTCACTCATGAACACATCCATCATGCCACTGACCAGCAGCATTTCGTTGATGTTTATGTCTCACATTGAGTCAATTATTGTGAGGATGAAGTCAGGGTGTGTCATGACCGCTTCTACCAGACTAGTAGCTGTCTGCTTCTCAAAAGCGCTGGAGTCTCTCAGCACCTCGATCGCCACAAGGACAATGTCTGTCCTGTCAGAAGGATGGAGGTATTTTCCAGAGGTCTATGGGAAGAAGGAAAAAAGCAAAGACATGCCAGCTGGAGTGGCTGTTGTGCTTTCTCCTTGAGCATTTTACTGCCTAAACAGTGGGGGAAACAGAGGAGAGTCAATGAGACACAGCAGCTTTGCCAGCAAGCTTACCAAAGCACCCTGAGATCTGCTTGCAAGATGGCAGAACACAAGTGGTTGAGGAGATTTCTGGAGGGCGTCAGGAACAGCTTCTTGCTACAGGCACTGGAGGGAGCAGCCAGGGTTATGCACAAGCAGATGTGCTCTGCACTAACAAGGCAGACCTGGTTTGGGGGTATGGTAACCAGTGGTTTCTTTGGCTATGGGAACCACAAAACAGCAGGGCTCGAGGACCTGAGAGGAGGAGGGGAGCCAGGAGAGCAGCAGAGATCCTGGACTTCAGGAGAGCACACAGAGTCAAATGGCAGGTGGGATGCTACAGGAAGCAGCTAGAGGAGCAAAGGAGGTCAGGAAGAGAAGCAGACCTATCAGGAGATGTGTGTGTGCAGAGGGATAGAGCCCACCACAACACCTCTTACTTTTTTGCTTTTTGAGGAATATATGGAGGCAAAAACACACATCAAAAGCTGGACAGCTTGTCATTTCCTCGGAAGACTGGAATAGGAGGAGTCGTCCCAGCAGTCGTCCCAGGATTGGGATGTCTCCATAGCTGACAAGGCCACACAGCTTTCTTTGATTGCGCTGCCAGGCGTGGGTGAGGGAGGCAGAACAGCAGAAGAGGGCAGGCAGGCAGCTGGTGCCAAAGCCCAGATCACAAGAGTGTGCTCAGGGCTGGATCCCTGTTGAGTCAGGGCTTTGCAGGGCCCTGCTGACCGCAGCTCCCAAAGCAACTGGCTGGGCAGCAGCCCCCCGTGGGGAGAGCTGCAGGCTACTCTGGTGTACAGGCAGGGGGAGATGACCTGGCTGAAGGGTGCCCAGCTACTTACCCACACTGTGGAATCTTTGTACACCAAAATGCTCAGCATCTCAATCCTCTCCACGGCCCTCTGCCACACGTGTGCACTTTCAGAGTTGGTGATATTCAGCAGCATCTGGGAGGGGAGAGGCTGCTGGTGTGCCCTGGGAGCAGACACTTGCTCCAGCAAAAGCAGCACTGCTCAGTTCCTGGGCTGGACTCACAAAGTTCATTAAGGCTGTCTTTGATGTTGAGCAAAGCCTGTAGTGGGTTTCCTGCCCTTGGGGGCCTTTACAGGCTTTGGAGAAATTCTCCAGGCCACCCTTGTGTCTAGGCAGGAAGGCAGATGCCACCCTGTGCAGACACTGTGCTCCGCAAGAGCCCAGTGGGCTGCCCCTGGTTACCCAAGGGAGCTGGGCACTCTCCCTGCAGTGTGCTCTCTCTGCATGGCACTGGGGTGGGGACCATCCATGCAAGAGCAGACACCCCCTTCCCCCAGGGTGAGGAACAGCCCCGGTGAACCCGGCTCTTTGCACATGCCGCACCTGGAAGATACTCTGCAGCTGCTTGTTGACTCTGTGGGGAGGAGAGCTGAGCCCCAACATCTCCAGCATGACATCCATGGTGTTCAGGAAGAGCAGCTTGTATAGGAAAGAGGAAAATGCAAATGAAAATTCTTCCACTGAGTTTGCCCTTTTAGGATTTGGAAGCTCCCGGAAACAGAGATTCCTGTCTCACTGGTTTTCTTCTGAGTCTGCTTAGTGACCATGATGGAGAACACCCTCTTACAATTGCAGCCTTTCCCCTACTCAGAAAATCGCATTCAACGCTGGGAAGGAAAAACATCTTTACATCTCCTCCTCTCATCTGATGGTTGCTTGGTCTTAAAATTGTGGACATGACTTATTGCTTACTGGATGCTTTCCAAATAGAAACATGAACAAAACTGTCACTGTTTTCTTCTCTGTCTTAAAATCTTGAATTTTTCCCATTTGTGTTGTCTTGGTTTTTATTTTGGCTTTGCCTGTTGCATATTATCGCTTTTACTGAGGTGGTCCTTCACCTGTGTTGGGCTGACCCCAGGCTAGCAGGTAAGCCCCCAGGAACTGCTCACTCACTCCTCTACCACGGGGATGGGGGCGAGCATCAGATGGGCAAAATGTAAAACAGACATGTGGCTCGAGATACAGACAGGGTTAAACTTGAAGTTGACTGTCAACTGAGAAAGGGATGGAGGAAAGGGAGAAATGAAACTAAAGTTTTAATACTGTTTTTGATTTTTTAAAAAGTGCACACAGTTGTGTGTACAGTTCATTTAAATCAGGTTTTCTTTCATGTTGGGCTTTTTCAGCAGCTGATTCATTCAGCTACCACAGTGCAAGAGAAACAAGAGAAGAAGCCACTTAATCTCCAGTGTGCTTATTTTTTTCTGCTAGGAAGGGAGCACTTTTCAGTCACCCCATTGAAGTTGAAGACTCTGCACCTTTGTAGTCTTGTGTTTGTTTGATAAAGCTCATGCTGTCCTAGAATCTGAAGACAGGTGTGTACTGGATATTGACACTGACCATATTTATCCATATTTTATAGATGAGACAAAGGGTTTGGTATAGTACCTAATCCAACATAAGCAGATGGTGCTGTAAGAAGGGCCATTTCTGTTTTCCACATGCCTTTGGCAGCATCAGGGTCTTTGACGGGCTTAAGCTGGTTGTTAAACCTCACTCGTGGACATCAGCTACACAAGTCTTCTCCCACCACCAAATAGAAGTTACTAGAGGAAATTTTCTATGGAAAAATCAAGGGAGCTCAAGTCTCCCCACAGTGCTGTCTTTCAAATAACAATGGTGTGACAGGGAGACATGCCCTGGCTCTTGGGCAGTGGTAATTCTGTTCACAACTGAAGAGTTACCAGGGTTTTTTGTGCATTATCTTGCTACATCACTCTGTACTGAAACGATCTAGTTGATCAAGTACATCAACATCTGTGAACGTGCCTGTTTTGTGCACATCAGCCTGGCATTTGTGTGGGGAGCCGGGGTGATGCTGTGAGTGTCCAGCAGTGGTTGGGCTTGTGTGTGAGATCTGGGCAGCTAGTTCCTGTTACTGCTCTGCAACTCAAGCCCTCCATGACAGATATGTTACTGCCTGGCTCTACCAGCATCTCACTGCTGGGCTTCTTTCAGCCGGTAGCCTCCAGGGAGTTTCACTCAGAGAATTCTGGTGCCAAGTCCCACGTCCAGAGTTACCAGAGGCATCCAAGCTCTACTGCTGTGAGCATCCAGGGGAGCAGAGTGCCTGAGGAAGCTGTGTGCCTTGGGCTTGACACAGTCCCTGAGGGACTGCGTTGTTCAGAGGTGGAGCAATTTTGCAGAAAATTAACCCCCCTTGTGTTCCAGCACGTCCTCAGATATTAGAGTGGCTGGTGGCAGCTATGCTTATAATCTGAGTGACAGCCAATTCAGCACTCCATTCCTGAGCGACTTGCCTTGTTGACTGTGCTAAAATGGCAGCTACACGGCTTTTTTGCCACCCTCGCTCTTGTCCCTGCCCATGGTGCCTCAGAGCTGCCGCTCCTCAGCAGATCATGCTTCCCTCTGGTGGGGACAGGGCAGAGGGTCTGGGGACAAATCTCTCCCCTTGTCTTTGTGTTTTTTTGCTGGTCTTCCAGCGCTACCTTCTACTCTAAGACTATTCACCTCGTTGACTTGCTGAAATGGTACACTGGGTTTTATATTGCCGCCCTTGCTCTTGTCCCTGCCCACGGTGCCTCAGAGCTGCCACTCCTCCGGAGATCAGGCTTCCCTGTGGTAGGCGGGTGGGGGAGCATTTGGGGACAAATCTCTTCCTCTGTGCTTTTTGTCTTCGTGTTTTTTTTGCCAGTTTTGCAATTTCAGGAAGGGTCTCTCAGCGCTATCTTCTGTCCTAGGGCTATTCACCTCTGTGACTGTGCTCCCAGGCATTTAACCACCTGTGCAGGTCCTTAACACTTGGATGGAGGAATATCTAGTCCTAAAGCTATCATGTGTTTTCCTGTAAAACCTTTGCTAAAACATTAGAAGTAATGAGGAGGAGGCATGTTTATATGCTCCCTGAGTCTGAGTTACTAATTCTGCAATGCTCAGTACAGCAGCAGTTAAAGGTGCAGTACTGGCATTTAAGCCACCACTGTACATTCAGCTTTTTTTTAGTTTTTTACTGGCTAGACAGGAGAATTTTATGGGGAGTGTGCAAGAGGGATAATATCTCTTTTACCCAAATCTGCTACCACCCCTGAATGTGGCACAGATGGCAAGGGGTATTGTTTTATATTAGTGATCTTAGAGGGGGTAGCAATATAGATGTTTCTAACAGGTTGATGGCTTTAGGTTCGCTTCTCTCCTCCCGGCCAAAACCATCCTCAAATCAGGCTGCGTTCCCATTGCCTTGTCCTGCAAAACTCCAAACTGACCCATAAGGGCCTTTCCACACTCTGCCATACAATAAATCAAATCCCAGTATGTTAGTGCTAGCAGCATCAACTAATAGTTCAGTGTGGGTTAATTTCTTTTCACCAGGGAGCCTTAGAGTAATTTTTGCTGTGGGGCATTCCTTTATAACCTCACCAATCCCCATAACTTTTACTTGACAGTGACCAGTTTTCACATTTAGGCATTCTGCAGTCTCCTTGGTGGCTACTGACATCTGAGCACCCTTATCAATGAGGAAATCTGTACAAATGTTGTTTGGTCCTACAGAAATAAGGATGACAAGTTTGTGATGTTTCTCAAAGAGCCATTGTATAGCTAACACCCACCAGGCAGGGTGTCTCACTGCCCTCCCTGGGGATGCAGGTTTTTTGTCAGGGTATCTTCTAAATACCATGACAGATATGGTATTGCCTTTAGATTGCACTAATAAATAGTTAACAGACCATATTGTAGTTGCTATGAACACAAGCTTGCTTGAAAGTTTTTGAGAGCAGTGTTTAACTCTGTCAAGTTAACTTCAATCTTATAAAGTAACTATGAAGCGAAACCAGTCAGAGAAAGTAGGCTTTCACTAGCTTCACAGACCATAATAATTCCTTCTGCAAAGTCATTTGCCTGGTGAGCTTGGCGCTCTGCAGACAAAACCATTGTATCATGGGTGACAGTCAAGACCAGTATTTCTGTGAACATTGATTGAACATTGTGAAACTGATGGTTTCTGCACACCTCACTTTAAGTAATCAGTACATAGTTATAAGCATTATTACATATTTCATGACAACTGTATCAATCCTTGTATGTCAAATCTGTTAGCAGTAGGGTTTGACTGAGTCCCTCCTCTTCTTTGTGGAGTCAGAGACTTACTTTTTGCCTTAAACAGCTGTAACTACATAAAAGGATTTGTCAGTCTTTATATAAAGAACAAATGCCCAGTTTATTTAGATGATGAGTTTTGAATAGGTTTTAAGTAAGCATAAATGGCAGCTATTCAGTCATGACAGATGAATGCTTTGAAGAGGCCTTGTTGACTCCCATTAGAGTAGGTGTTACCACATTCATGATTCTTCCTGTGGACATTGACCTGCTACTTCTCTCCCCCAGTCCTGTAAACTCTGAGTTCTGTGAAGGCAGACACAAGCCGAACCCTGGCCCATCTGATTACTCACACAGTCCATCTACAGTGATAGGGTTAGGTTTTGGGAGCAAGTATGAACAACTGTACGTGTAGTGCTGGTGAAAGTAATTTACCAGCAGGTATAGCTTTACCTGCAGTACAAAATGGAAAGTCCAATCCCCTCCCAAGGTACTGAGAGCTCACAGGGTTGTTGCTTGGCATCGATAGAAATGGGGATAGGTGATATGATAGTTTGTCTGGTCCCTCTTTTCCCTTGCCACTTCCTGTTCCTGTGCTAATTTTCCCAGCAGTTAAAGCAAAAAGAGAATGGAGCAAAAAATATGTAACCAACATGTCTAAATCTGCAAAAACTTTCACCATCATCCTGTGTCAATAAACTTGGAAGAAACCACTGGTTTTAGGATGCATGCACATTCCTCATAGCACCATCCTCACTTTAAAGCATCATACTAAGGCTGTCATCTTCTGTCTTGTGGTTGGCATTCCATCCCCCTGAGACCTGAAAAATGGATGAGAAAAAGTGATGGCTAAGAGATGCACAGCCAGGCTACGTCTGGGCACTTTCCATAACCCCCGAGTAAATCTGCTTAAACATCACAGTGCCGCAGGACATGTGCAGTACGCCTTGGGTTCAACAGCTCCGACCTAATAAATCCATCACTGCATTAAGCATGCCTGTACAGGACGGACAAAGGCAACCTGATGCAATGCAGCGGGAGACCTAAAGGTGTGGTTTCCATTTTTCTTCAGACCATCCCTAAGTGCTTCCTAAATGAAAGGGAACTTAATTTAAATTCAAACACCAGCTAGTGCATACAGAAAGTGATGCAACCATTTTCCTGGTCTTTCCCGGCGCTATAGCTCACACAGCAGCACTCAGACTGCCTGTCTGCTGCAGTGTTAGTCCTGGGCAGTGAGAAGCAGGTCTTCCATACCTTCCCATCCATGCTAATCCTGCCTGGAAATCTGGCTCCATCTCTGACTCTTCACCAGACCATCTGCAGAAGAGGTTCCTCTTTGAGCAACGGTATGGCAGGACTGCCAGTGATTGAATTTGCAAAGGTCTCAGCTCTCTTTGCTCATGACTTTTTTTCCTGCAGGCAGTTATCTTTGTACTTACCTGCAGTATGTGTGTGTGAAATCACTCAGGCTCAGCTTGTTACAAAATGTTTAGTGCGTGTTTTTATATGTAATTGTCCATGAGCAAAACCAGAAGCTTCTAGTGTTGCTCTGAATTTCTCAGTGAAACTAGGACAAAAAAAAGTTTCATCTAATACTACACTACCATGATATATATATATATATCATAGCACAAATGCTGGTTTATTGATGTGGAACTTTTCCCCTGTGTTCCTTGACTTGCAGTGACTTTGACCTACTTTAACAACGCACCTGTGCTTTTCCTGGGGTACACTGTTTGGATGTTTGACCATACAGCTTTAAATTAGCAACTTGACATTGAAATGCTGATTTACACCTGCAGTCAAATGGATAATACATGCTAAAGACTGATTGTCAGCAGCTACAATACGTTATCGCTTCATTCTGTGGCATTGTCGCTTGCCTGTATGGGATTTAAGGACACTATTGTGTGGTATTGTTGGTATGGCTATGGACACAGCTGTGGGGACTTTGTCATCTATCTGAAAGCTGACATCACTTTTGAAAAATCACTGTGTTGCTGTATATTTTAAGACAGCACTGGAAATAAAGACGCTTTTTTGGTGGCATAAAAAACAGCTAACATTGAATAACTTGCTCTTTTGACCTTTTCACCTTAAGGAAGATTAATTGTTGTTTAGATCGGAACTTCCCCCTTGATCAGGGATCTGAAAGCTTCAGGGTTTCACATGGACAAAGAAAGTCTTTTCATCTCTAGGTCACCAGCACAGACCTATGGTGTCTCTCTAGTGACCATTGGGTGGCTGCTCAGTAGTTTATGGGCAAGAGTTGGTGGTCGTAATCCATTATTCAATGGACAGGTCCCTGCCTCGTGAAAGCTGTCACTACATGCTTAACTGAGCTGCAAGAAATGGGAATTAACACGAACAGAGCCTGAATTGCATTTGCCTTGCACCACTAAAATCTCAGAGCCTCTGTAACACTTGTTTCAGTAGATCAGGCCTTCTGCAGGGTTGTCTTTCCAAGCCAGGAAGAGTTGAAGCTGTGTCAGTGCTGTGCTGTGAGCTGTGGCACTTTGGTGGTCCCTCCTGGAGAGCTGCAGCCTCTGCTCCCGCTTCTGGAGCACTTGGGTCCCTTTTGGACACACTCACAGTGGCACCACTTGTATTTCTGGCAGTTAGGACGTCCTAGAATAACGCCTCCTACAGCCTTCATGTAGCCATCTCCTGAGTGTAATTCTTGGTGTGGTCAAGCTGGTGTACTTCATGCCTACCATATTTGCAATGGAAGCCCTAAAATGAGGACTACTCAGTAAAACTGAGTAGAGAGCTAGGGGGCAGATTTTGATAGCAAAGTAACCATCTGTGACTTCTCATGTCAGAAAGGATGATGTTACCAACTGTAAAGCGCAGTTCAGGGACCTACACAACAGAGCCCAGGTGTAAACAGCAACTCACTGAACAACAGCAGCCCAGGGTCGGCTGATGGATGCTAAAGGTCTAAGCCTGTCCTTCACTGGAAACATCTGTATGTGCATAGCAAACAAGGCATTGGTTAAAAAAAAAAGGCTTATGTGCAGACACATGCATACAGTTCCTTACAGCTGAGACACTGAGCCTGAATTTGTGACCTGGTTACAGGCTAGAGAGTATAAGGAGTTGAAAAGCTAGCAACTAGGAGTCTAATGCTTTTCGGCTGACCAAGTTGAGAGGATATAGCAGTAGACTTCAGGTAAACATCTAAGATGAGAATATGCATTTTACAAAACCTTGTAAAAATCCAAAAGATGTAGAATCTAAAACTATGTAGTTATGCAGGAGAATGTGCCATGTCTATTACACAGCCCCCCCAAAACTCTTTCTTGTTGCCTTTTCATTTTCCCTATCCCAGGCTTACCTCTGCTACCACAGTATGTGCCATGCAGTGGACAGAGCAACTGAACAGATGACAACCAGAATTGAGTTAATAGAAGTAAGTGCTTAAGTGTAAAGGCTCATAGAACAGAGGGAAAAGGACAAGTAAAGATCATCAATTCTGTGAAAATCAAAGATCTCAGAGGCTGTTTAACTTGAGAAGGACTGACCTCTATGAAGCTTATGAGCTTGAAAATCCTCTCCTATGTATTTCCAGCATTAATTCTTCTTGTTATCTGAGGTGATCTACTTTAATCAGATTCCTAGAAACAAGTCATGTACTTAAAGGAGAAGATCTTTGACACCCCTGCTGGCAGCAGCAGTAGAGAGGCCAAAGACCAAGCCAGCAGGGAGACCAGATAACACATTTCATCTCTCCAAAAACCTTTTAGGACAATTGGCATCACAGGGAATCCCCCAGTTTCCCCTTTCAGGCTCATAGCCATACACTGTAAGGCCAATTAACATTTTTGTCATACAAAAACTACCTCAAAAGTCTCACATTTCCCAGATCCAGAAATTCTGTACTAGTGTTCCCAGTCTGTCCTGAAACCTCCTCCGCTGTGATGCCGTCTCCTGTGCTACCTTCACACAGGCACTGTAACTTAAATCTGGATCGAAAGGGACCTGTACATTTGATCCTGCTTCTGTGCCCTTAGTGCAGCTTCTCCTTCTTCCTGTTCTTATTTTCTAAGTTTCCAGCACAGGCGTCTCTGAGTGCCAGCAATGATGCTCCTTGTTTTAAATTTAATCTCGTTTTCACACAGAACGTAAGCCAGAGGAGGCAATGCCATCTGATACTCTCCAAAGACCTTCTTCCCACAGAGCACGTGTGTTGCACACATCCGAAGGAGCTTGATAGCTGCATGAGGACACACTAGAGACCAGTAAGGTGACAGTTTAGGTTGCCTCCTTCTTTAGACTTATCCACAGGAGAAATCCTAAGCAGTTTGTGCCTGGTTACCCAAGCAGTGGATTGTCCTCTGTATGGTGTGAGACATAGTATACAACTGCAGCATGAGGGTTACCACTGCACAAATCCAGGAACCACAGGACATACTTTAATTAATGTGCTTGTTTGTCCAAAAATTATTATGTTCATATCAGGAGCCAGCTGTCAAAATAACCTTAGTATGTTCTAAAAGAAAAAATCGGGAGTGAAAAAGCCCCATTCAGAAATTACTGTGCTTTATCAGGGTAATAAAGACCTCACTGATCAATTAGCTTGAAAAATTAATAAATCAAGGACAAATGTAATTAAAGTTTAGCGTCTTAATAAGCTATTGTGGTCACAGCCCAGTTTGGACATACTGCTCTTTTGTTGACATTTTTAATGCTTTCTGTGGATTACCAGAACAGGAGCAGTATATGAAAGCTTGTTAAGCATCCACGTGCTCAGCCCGGCCCTAGCATTAATGCTGGCTCAGTGCAATCCTCGCTGCTGGCACAGGCTCTGCAGGGCTTGAACCTTGCAGTGCTGGGCATTGTCTTTCTTCCTAATCATTGTATGGACTTACTCAAGTGTGTTTTACAAGCTTAGAGGAAATTCATGAATGTGCAATTATCTATATGTAACTTTTTTAACAGGAGCCAACCAGGCTTGGGTTTTTGTTGTTTTGTGGTTTGTTTTTTCCCTCAGGACCCTGCAGTATCTTTCTGTAGCTAGTAGGGGGATACTTTCAGCCTGGCTTTCAGGTCTGACTGGTATTTCCTTTCCTGATTAACAGAGAAGTGGGTGCACTAGCCCTTTCAAACCACACAACTCTTGCATCCCTCTCTCCTGGTCCCCTACAGTGAATTTAAAGTTCTGAATGTTTTTTAAATGCCTCGATCTAATTCCCACTTGGGTAAGATCTGTTACAGCAGCTTCCAGCCAGATGCAAATTAAAACCTTACTTTTGAAAATTCTTCATTCATTCACAGACCTTTCAGCTGTGCAGTGCTACTTTAATTTTGAACTTGTTTTGCAGACCACTCTAAGTATGAGGTGAAGTTGTTGACAGCATATCTGTCCCTCTCTTCCTTTCATTTAGACAAAAATAACAGATTACGTATGAGAAGCTCACTTCATATTTTGGGGAACTTTGCTGGTTTTCCTTTTCAGTCATTGGCAGTTACAATTCTGTGGCCCTAAAATGAAACAAAGTGATTTTCCTTCCACAAAAAACACCACTTGCACTGTATCACACAAAAGTGTTTTAGAACAAATGTCCACAGCATGCCACGTGCAGATTTATCCCATCTTATTTTTAAATGGTTAACTGTGCATACCCCTGGTCCACAATCCTATTCCAAAAATACCTGGGGTTTATCCTTATCATATTGCCCAGCTAACGTTAAGAAATAGGCTCGAGGGGCTCAGTACGGATTAGATTCACCTCTTACGCAACAGAGTACAAGATCCAGGGAGAAGCCAGAGCCCTGACTTGGGAAGAGCTCTGGCCTCTGCGGGCCAGGGAATCCCTTGGCAATATCCCTTGCATATGCTGAGAGTACCGGAATGCTTCCCACTGACTTCACTGGAAGACGATGCTGCCCTGGAAAGGCATTCATTTGTTTACAAAGGCCAGGATAAATAAGGTCACTCAAAGTTATAATTATTTTTTATTGATTTGATTCCTTTTAGGCTTACCAGCTCTGGAATACTTGGTAAACAGGACAAGCATCAACACTTGTTTCTTCCAAATGTGGCTGAACAGATCCAGCCCATAGGAAAAGCACCCTCGCCACCTCCCCAGAGGGACATTCCATCCATTTATGGCATTTTCTGCCATGTTGACAAGGTTCACTGACCCTTCTGCTGTTTTCACCAGTTGTTTTTGCCTCAGCCTCAGCATACAGCTCTTCCCCTTCTCCACCTTTCCCTCCTTTCTGCCCACATTCCCAAAAATCAAATACCATCCCTGTCCTAGACCTGCAGATCAGGTTAGATGGATGTTTTGTCAAACACCATATGTCCGTTCTTGTGTCCTGAGTTTTCCTCCTCCTCAGTTGTCTCCAGTCACCTTTGGTCACCAAGTTGTTGCACCAGCAAATGTTTTGATCTTTTACTGACAGCACTGGCAGTTCAGGTGTTTGGTGAACAACTGTATCACATCCCATACTGAGCAATTTGAATTCCATGTGTTGGCTTCAGGATCTTCAGTCAAAGATATACCCTGGTGCAAAAACTTTTTTAGGTCTTCTCATGGCTGCAGTGGGTGAATTAAATTAGTATCTTATTAATTATGTTTAGCAGTGAAGAAAAAACTGACCATCATTTCTATATATTTTATGTAATTTGGGGAATAAAAAATGATTCCTAGAATCAATAATTGTTTGATTTCCTGTTCCCACCACAGGCTGGACTCTTGCTAGGTCAGTCAGGAGGCAGAAGGAGATATCATGTTAAATTGTCTGCTCTGCAAGCAGTTCCTAGATTGGAAATCATGGAGACTCCTAGATTGGAAATCATGGAGACTATCTTCCTCAAGTCTAAAATTACTGCCTGCTGTTCTTCAGCAGGTTGCATGCAGTTGAGCTTTGTAGTATACCTCCTTGGCAGGTATTATCTCATCTATTCTGTAGCTAGATAAACCAAAGTATTTGTCCAAAATAACTCAGAGACAGGTAGAAAAAAGTAGTCCAATATGTGCAGTCCTTCTGTTAAAGCCACATTAAGATTTCCTGCAAAACTCAGGGCATACGTAGTGCTTGACTACCCCATAAGATCTGGGCAGAATGAAGCAGCAAACTCCCTATCATGAATTGGGGAAAATTCATTCCAAGATGAGGATCCCAGATAAGATATATTATACTGGCCCTCCTGAGCCCCATTATTTTGTCTGGAAGCAATGTGAGAACTTTTTAGCAGCTCTATGCGCAGAGGGACTTGTCCCCAGAGCATCATGTGCCTTGTAAAGATGGGTGTTCAAAGCCTACCTGCTCCAAACCTAACCTGCAATGCAGTGAATGCCAGATGGTAAGCAGCCCTTGAGTCTCGCTTCAGTTTCCACATCCCCACCACCCCTCAACATGATTAAACACCAAATATGTGTTCTAATGTTAAACCCCAGCTGTGATGTTAAAATATCTTTAGGTCATACCTATAATCAGGAAAACAATGACTCAGATCCAGAAGTGCCTCTTATAGGACTCTGAATATCCAAAGGTGAAATAAAGGGGGGGTTAGATTTGTTATAGCCTTTTTCTTTTATTGGCCAAGTATTCAGTGTTACTCTTCATTATTTTTTTTTATCCTTTTGAAAGCTTTACAGCCTCCCTGCATAACCGCCTCTGCTCCATTCTCTCCTGAATGGACGGTGCGCTGATCTTTTTCTCCATGGGTAATTGATTTGGTTTGATTGCTTGACACAGGAACAATGCGGGGATAAACAATTGCCTTGGCGCCTGTGCAGCTCCCCATCTGTTGAGTGCGTGCGCCTTCAGAGGGAGCTGGGCAGGGACAGATGAACACGCCAGCCGAGCCTGATGTTAATGACATCGGTCATACAAGCAGAACATGTGGCGCAATAAATCAAAAACTAATTGAACTTTTGCTTGATTATATTGCCGTCCCACCGCCCCTTTCAAGCATGGCACGCTTCTCTGGGACAATGCCCCCAGCCCCACAATGGCTTTGCTGTTCCTGGACAGCAGGAGGCTGCCCTGGGAGGTGACAAGTGATACCAGCTTCTCTTCGCTCCTTTCTTTCTTGAAACAGTGACACCTTCCACTCAGCCCAAATGCTTCCAGGCTTGGGAATGTATTTGGCCAATAGTTATTATTTCAAAGAAGGGATGTTACATGAATATGACAATGACAGTCCATGTTTGCTGGCATTTTCCATCTGAGACTGTTGGTGGCAGACATCTATAAGAGAAGACAGCACTAGTTTTTGTGTTAATTACACACATATGCTAGTAATGAAGGCTGTTCATTAGACTGATATAATTTAATATCATTATTCACACTTGAAAGTGCTTCTGCTACATCATTTGCTGGAGTCTGCAAGCCAAAATTTTCAAACTTAGGTGTCCATGGCAGCAGAAAGTCCCCGGAAGTTGAGGGGTGCTGATTTTCGTAGATGTGGAAAGGAGCAATTTCTGATGGGAGCATTAAGGAATGAAAAGCTTTGGCAAGAAGACCCTTTATTGAAGTGCATAAATATGAAATTAGGCCCCAGAAACATCAAGTCATGTAGGAACCCATCTGTGACTGAGCCACCTGCCCTGCCTCTGCAGCCACTAAAGTGTAGGGGGCATATAGACCTAAATACATCTGCCTGACGTGCCTTTCTTTAGTCATCTGCATGTCAAATTTTACACTGAAGTGCCCAAGATTTGGGTACAAATTTAGGAACTTAAAAGGTAAACACAAAATGTTTTTCTTAATACACCTAGAAGCAGCTCCTCATTATATGGGAGGAGTAAATTATTACAATAAATGTGTTAAAGTACACAAAGTATTAACCCAAATTATTTTTAAAATCCTTGCAGTACTTCTGTAAATGTTTATTTGCCTATACATTGGCTGCACAGAAAAGACATTAATTATTAGACATTTATTGCAGATTCTCCAAACTGGTAAAAGGAGATGTAAAATAAAACACTCCTATCTAGGTGGAGGCTTGAGTAACATCTAAATTAAATCTTGCATTGATAGTATTCATAGAAAGGCAGATGGGAGCAGAAAATGTTGCAATGAAGAATATGGAATGAGATGAGATCACAGCATCAGTCTGTCCTTTGTAGATCTGGACAATGATCACAGAGCCAGATTGGATTAGTGAAACCTATTTACCAGAAGTTCAGAGCGGTTGCATGAAGCTGAAAGGCAGTCAGAAGGGAGAGGTGGAAAATGCACCAGATTTACAGCTGCAGCGACGAAAATTTAGAAGTTTTCACCACCGTGATTTCCTCCAAATGTGAGTACAGCAAAACTGTAACAAACGCTGCGGTGTTGTCTTTTAGGTGGATGGGGTGTTTAGCATCAGGGAAATCTCCGAAGTGAGCAGCTCATCCATTCTGCCATGCTGTGCCGTGCTGTGTTTGCAGTCCAGCGCTCGCTGCTTGTTTCTGGAGCTAATCTGTGCAGGTGCTTTGACATTGTGGCTGTGTAAAATCTTTGCACTGGCAAAACTGGGAGATTTGGAATCGGTGTTGATATACCTATGAGGTAATTGCTAAAGTGACAGCTTGCAACTGGGTGGCTATTCTGTGCGACAGAAAAGAGAATTAAGTTCTGCGAGCAGTTAGCAGCTCGGATGAACTGGGTGAACTGCATGAATGTTGAATTTCAGTCTGCTGGCTCAATAAGTGGAACATTTCCAAAGCCATGCCCTGGAAATGAATGCATGATTAACATTAATTGCTTGTAAGGAAGAGTAAGAACCGGACAAAACCCAGTCTGCGTTTGATTGAACAAATTAGTTTAAACTCAATGGCTGCATATTTCAGCAACAAGAAAGCAGGTAAAAGCAGGAAAAACAAATTGTGGGGCCAAATCAGATCTATACTTGCAAGCTGCAAACATGAGCTCTCAACTGCTTAATTTCAGAATATAAGTGGAAATGACAAAGTGAACCATCACTGTAATTGATTTTGTTCCCTGAAAGCTGGACTGTATATACAAATGTACTTTTGCAGGCGAATCCAGAAGCATCATCGGCAAGGATTCATTCTTTCATTCCTGCTCCCACTCCCTGCGGAATATCATGTTTGTGGGTAGAGCTCTGCAGCCCCACTGTTTGCATTGCTGCCATTGTATTCCTGCACAAGTGGATCGCTTCTGGCTACCTCTGTGATTCACTCTTTTTTTCAATGCCTATTCAAGTAATTGCATGTTTGCTGGTCCTTTGACTTCCCTTTCATGCCTTGCCTTTCTTTGCCACTCGCTCTGGCAGACAACAGGCAGTGAGTTGAACTGTGGATCATACATCCTCTGAAAAGAAGAAAATTTATTACTGTTAGGATCATTTATGTGCTGTTCCTTGTGCACCAGCCTGGATACCAAGGACAGCACAACAGTACTTGCTTCTGGTAGAAATCTGTATAAAATGTGCTACTCACACTGTCCAGTAAAATATATAAAATACCAGAAAAACAAGAAGGTAATTCCTTGCATAACTAAACTTTTCTACACTTGAGTGTTTTGCTTTTGAGCAATTAGTTTTGTCCTCATACGACAAGATTCCAGAAGTAAAGGTGACTGCAGCAGCTTCAAAACAAGTCACAACGTATTCCTAGGAAAAAGCCCGCCTTCATTATGTCTGTCTGGTTTTCATCTTATGCTTGCCGTGGTTTAAAACATAAACCGTGTCCTGCAGGAGAAGACAGCAGGGATCCCTGAGGATATCATGCCATGCAAAACAGACAGTAATCAAACTGACAGCTTAGCACGCTCTCGAGCTCTCTGTGGGCTGATAACTTCACTGGTGACGAGTTCAGTGTGGGAGCACCCTGCGCTGCAATGGGTCGCTGGCAGGAACCCCGGACAAGACCAATCGCCTCCCATGTTGCTGTCCTGTTTTGCTAGGAGCAGAGCATGGGACAGAACTTTATTTCTGTCCAGTGGGGTCCTACTGCTCAGCACTTATATCCTCACTGAGGTATCGAGGGGTGGCTTTTAGGCAGACACAAGCTGTCCAGGAAGAGTGAGTTTGGTCCCAGTGCCAGCTCTGCTTGTACTGGAGCCCTGCAAAGCCCGGTCACTTGTTATTCCTGCCATCAGAGGAGAGGAGTTTGGCTGCAGTAGCGAGCAGCCTTGGATGACCTCCAGCTGCTTCCACAGCCTCACAGCTTTTTGCAAACATTAATACATAGCGGTGATAAGCACTGCAACTCCTGGAGTTGAATGTATGCCAAAAATGTAAAGGAAAGCTCACCTGGAGAGTGAGAGTCACCTGTCATCCCATAACAAACCTTCTTGGCTCTTCAAAGCCTTTGGATTATGTGTGGAGCCTGAAAAAGGAAATCCCTGTTCACGTGCATTGCTCTCAGGGTCAGCCTTTAGAACTGAAGTTAATTCTCTGAATTTGGCAGGTTTCTGCAGCCCTGTTTCTGTCACTGGCTGTTAAATCTTGTTGCTCCTGTAGCCTGAACACAGGGGAGAGTAATAATCTTAAAGAGCAGAAGGTAAGATATGATGAGGGGGAAAGCTGGAGGTATCACAGAGACTTTCAGGCCAGTTTCAAGTTAAACTGAAATGATGAGTGTTTAAACAATCTTCACTTTGTCCAAAAACACCCTCACCCAAAACCGATTGCTTCAGTCCAGTCCAGTCAAAACCTTGGTTTATAGTCCTGACATCCCATGTGTCTCGCGGCTAGTGATTCTGTTCTGCTGACGATTTTGGTGTCTTCATGCATCTAAGAAATAAGATTGAGAAACAGACTTTAAGCAAAATGCCCCAAGCTAAAGAACTAAATGAAGAACATTTTGAGGATTGAAAAGACTAGGCTTAGTGTAAATGTTGTGCTTTGGGTATCATGCAGTAAAAATGAAATGATGTCATGAAGGAGCTTGAGCTTATTGAAGAAGTCCCTATCTAGACAAAACGATAGGCCTCTCCAAAGTTAATGTATACACTGGCCAGGCTTGAAGGTGACTGAATAGGAAGGGAAGCTCATTTCCTTCTGAAATGCTGGCAGGTGGGAGGCCAGATCAAAACTCAGGAAGGAGAAGATTGGTTCCTCCTGGAAGCCTATGGGAGAGGTGCAGAAACTTGGGGAAGGCTGTTGCCCTGTGCCCACAGTTGTCTGTATTGTATAGCGAGAGCATCATCTCTGAGATGACATTAAAAAGGACATTCTTTGGGTTGTTTCAGCTGGAATCCTCCTTAAACCCTTTCTCCTTCCTTCCCTCCCCACTATGCCCCTAAGGCATTCTCATGAAGAAGTTTTAGGGGCTTGTGTAACCTCATCTTGCCCACCTTCTTTGCTTTCTGACCGTGTTCCTGTTCTTTTTGCAGCATGTAGTCCTGCCCGAAGACGAGCCAGAAGTACGCAGCACATCCTAACAAAGAGTGTAAGAAAAATCTCGCTTTCTCTCCCTATCTTTTTAAAAAAATAATTAATTATAGTTGGCTACGCTTATCCTTAAAAATGCTGTGGATAAATGGGAAGCAGATCTTTCAGGTCAAAGAAGGTCATCAGTGTCTGATGGAGGGAGTGGGGTGGGAAAGAGGGAAAGTTCTGTAAAGCTACAGTTTATTTACAGAAGCACTTTGAAACTTCAAATAATACAATCTTGCTGTACAGAGGCAGTCAAAATGAACATAGCAGCTTATTAACATGGTCATCTGAGGGAATCACAGACTTAATTCTTATCCATAAAACCTTAATAATAGTGCCAGAGGCACAGGCAGGAATGAAAAACAAACAAATCATATTAATACATATACACGTTTATCAAGGAGCCAGTATCCCGTTCCCCGAGGAATCTGGGAGAAAAACACCAAGCAATGGACTCCAGCTGCAACTCAGACAGATGGCTTTGAGAGAGCCACAGGAAGATGCTTGTCCCTTGATTCTGGCAGCGCTTGCCTGTCCTCGACTCCCCCGCTGTGCACCAGCACAGAGGGCACTGCCAGAGCTTTACCCTCTCCCTGCAGGTGAGGTATCCCCCCCCCCGAGATTCAAATAACTGAACATTTTTCATGCTCTGATAAAATGTTTTCCAGTTTTGGACACTTTGACACACAAGCATGAGGTTTTTTGTCTTCACAGACAGTTTTCCCTCCTAAAATTCACTTGGCCCATTCACCACCACTTCCACCATCCTTTTATCACCGTTCTGCCTTGTAAGAATGACGGCCTCTTGTGCCCATCAAAGCACTTTTTACAAGCTTTGAGACTCTTCTGCCAAATCATTTCCTCTCACTACAGACCTGTCTCTTCTTTAGCACTTTGTTGAAATATTTTGCTCCATGGCCTTTCCTTTTTCCATGCCCTACCCTACTTCCCAGCCCCATCCTGATTTGTAAACAGCCTTCTCTTCGTATTCCTGATTTCCTAATCTCCCCACAGCTCTGCAGGTCTACCCTGCTTACCACACTTACCCAGGCACTGGGAAAAAAGCCTTCCAATATTCTCTCCCATCCCTTCTCTTGGTTTTTAAAGTGGCTCACAGGATCCCCGTGCTTCACAGGATGCCTGAAGTGGTCCCCAGGAAGGGGCAATAAGACACCTGCCAAGTTTGGGTAGAAACTATGGATGTGTGTATTTTTCTCAAATTGTGAAACTCTTCCTTTTTGTCCCATAACTAAGGCTGAGGTTTTGAAGTGTCTTTTCATTCCGGATTGGAATGAGTCAGAGTGTTACTCAAAAGTCATTTTGAGATAACCCTTTTTTATTTCTTATGTCTTTGGCATATTTTGTTTTCCATGAAATATAAAAAACCAGCAGAAAAGTCCAAACCAAAAGTGAACTATTCTGACTTAATAAAACAGAATGCTCAGATAATTTATTTTTTTTTATTTTTTTTTTTACTAAAATAGATTACTTTTCCAACAAAATGCCCAGATTTCTAACCAGGATTTTCTCATAAAACTATCTGGCTTGAAAATTTTCAGCTAGCTCTCATCAAAATCTTGGGGAAGTGTATGTCTGTTACCATGTTATGAATCTCAGCAGACAGGTATTTGTTGTTTCTGCTAAATGGAAGCCGCTAATACTTAATTTGGATTGGATCAGCCGCTGCAACAGCACTGTACTCATAAAGGACTAAGAAAATAAGATAAGAAAGCCCCTGTTTTGTTGCTGTGTTTTTAGAGGATTTTTGTTCTCCTTTGGGGCTTTCCTGACCCCAATTAAAGATGTCCTTTGATTGGCCCTTAGCCATGATGCAGGAAGCATTGTATTAGCAGTGGGAGCACCGAGCCTGAGGAGTGGTCTGCAGCTCCAGCTGAGAAAACAATCAGGGCTCGCAAAGCAAAGCAAAGCAGCTGGTGCAGTCAGCGCTCCCTCGTGCATCCCCCTGCTACAGTGCGATGTTTACAGCTGCATTCAAATCAAGAGTGAGTACTGGAATATACATGCCTGGGAGGAAGTTGTGATTGCCAATTTCTAGACCCACACAAATGATTATTTGAATGATTATTTGTTTTTCATTTCTATCCCTGCACCTGCAGTCAGTGCTGTAGAAATGCCTCAGCTAACAGGAGATCTTCTGCTTTGGTGATTGCAGTAGATGCACAACTTTAATCCTCGACAAGGGCAAAAATAGCAAGCAACATGGACATCTGCCAGACTTTTTTTTGTAGCAGAAATACTCAAGCAGTGTAGCTTTAAGTGATTTAACGTTCAGATGACTGACCTGGGGGATAACTTCCATCACATTCAAGAACCCATCCCAAAAGCACAATCATGACTGTGGAAGGGTGAGAGCAAGGGGGAAACAAACATCTCTTTTTTTAATTGACTGTTTCACCAGTATGCTTATTTGCACTATAATACTGCCCTATTGAATTCTTTCTATGGATAGTAGATCCTTCCCTTCTTTTCCTCTGCTCTCCCAGCCCCACAGTCCTTTGGTTAGAACTCTAAAACCAGTCTGGACACCAATACCTGGCTGCTTTGCAGAAAAATGGCAAATCCCTCTGGGCACACTAGTGCTGCCACATTAAAAATGAGATTAGCGTTATACCATCGAAAACTAGCTATTTGTAACTTAACTCTACAAATCTGGCAATTTCTCCACTAACAAGCACTTTGTTGTTCAGCCTCTAAGCTTCAAAGATTTATTCAAAGCCAGATGTTTAACTGTCACCTTTTCTGGTTGGTTGTTGGTTCAGCAGTGGGATTTTGGGTCAAGGAGCACTGGCTGGGTTGTTGGAACATCCTCTGCACCACTCTGCAACCCTCCTGCGTCCTCTGTGCTCGCTGCTTAACACAACTAATTCAAACAGCGGGTATGCCAGGTGGTAAAACCACCAATAAAGCCTTTGCTGAGCTCTGAATTCAGAGTCAGTATCCTGCAAACAGACTAAGCCGGTCAGGGGACTTAAAGGTTCTAAAACCTGTAGTTATTTGGAGAGCAATTCACTAATTCTGCATAGTTTAGCTGACTGACATTTCACACAGATTTAAATTCCCTGATACTTCCAGAAAAGAAAAGTGACCTCCAGCTGATCCTTCTGCCTTACCCTAGGTACCCTAGAGAAATGTCAGTTGCAGTTTAGATCAAAACTGCGCTATAGCAGGTTTAGTTTCCTGACCTAGATAAGTCTTTACACATTACAGTAATGGGTGATGTAGCCAAAGTCACGGTGAAATCTCAAATTAGGAAGTAAGAAACTCCAGGAGTGTACAACAGCCAAATGCTGCAAAGAAAGATGATAACTGAAGATGTGCTATAGACATTGCACTGTTGTCTCCAGCTGTAATGGGAAATGGCATTTTGACTTATTTATGCAGATTCTTCTGCTTGAGAGCATCTTGGCACTACTGAGAACAACATCTAACAAGGAATCTTGAAAACATAGACAGCATGCATAAATAGTTCCTGCTATTAATGGAGTTAGAAATCCTGCTTCCTTTCCCCAAACTGTGTTTCATCCTTTGCAACACATAGGCAGATCATTAAGTTTCAAGTCAATGGTGGTTTATAATGATCAAATAAGCCACTTTCAGGATTAGAGACAACTGCAGCCAGCATCCTACTTACCAAAAATGGTCTTTCCATGACCATGCAAAAGAAGCAACCTCAGGTATCTCAGTAGCAGAGGGCTGATGACATTTTCTGTCACACACTGAAGAAAACTGAGTGTGACCAAGAGCACTGTGCGTATTTCCAGAGCTGGTGGGAAAAGCAGAGGAATGGGGAGGTCCTGGATCTGGTCCAGAGGCAGCTGGGAAAGAGCCAGCACCAACTGCTTCAGCGGCAACAGGAGGCCTCTCACCACTAGCACCACCCTCCTTGCTGAACTACCCAAGCGATGCTGGGGCTTGGCTCTGCAGAGCCAGATCCATGGTCAGTAGAGCTGGGCCCCAGCCGCAGACTCCTTTAGCATGTGTTCACCTCTTCAAGGACACCTGTAGTCCCTCTGACTTTAACTTAACACTGGGCATGTCCTTAAGTAGCTTACAGAGCAGGGACTATGTTAGTCTGTGTGCCAAAATCCGCACAACTAAGAGAAAACCCCTCTTAGGTCTTGGATTAGGCTTCGATTGCCTCGCCAGCCCTTGCCAGTAGTATTTTTCACTGCCATTTCTGCTCCTTGTCCTGCTGGTCACTAGGATCAGTAGGATGTAGCCTTCTCCAGACTTCTGAAGGTATACAAAGTCAGAAGAGTAAAAAGTAGTCAGGTTGGGGTTTTTCTTTTTCCTATTTTGGAATACATTGGTTTGCATATGTTTTTATATCTGTGTAAAAATTCCCATACACAGACTATTGCAGATAAAACTTACTTAAAGGAAATGGACAGTTTTGTGTGAGGGGATAGGCTTGAATGTGGTCTTGTTTTTATCTTGAGTGTATGTTAGAAGGCAGAGCAATAGATGGAATTAAGGCTTTTTCTATGCCCATAGCAGGCTAGACAGTTGCTGGTCTCCATTTTGAGACAAAATAAGTGTATTTATATGTAAAACACGTAGATGGCAACTATCAATCATTAGGTGCAAGTAACTGCTTTTCTCCTGGTCTTCCAACATAAGATAAACATAACTAAGTCTAATAGGAAACAGTCAGATTAGTTGTCATGTGTTTTGTTTCCTTGCTGGTTTGGATTTTTTTTCCTGTTTAATTTGTTCCCTGTATGACAGCAGCAAGTCTTCCAGGAAGAATAAAAGAAAAAAAATGAAGTACGAAACACTCTTTTCCTGCTGTTGGGACTTTAATCTTCTTGAGAAAATAGTTTCCAGACCTTCCTGGATAACAGTCCTGATGGATCCACCTGCTTGGAGCCTATCCCTGACTTTTTAAGCTCACATTATCTCTGGTTTACCCAGTTGCCTGTGGCATCACAGTGAGAGGCATCACTTAGTCATGAGCGATGTAGAAAAGAACTTGATTTTGTTCACAGTCATTTTCAGGGACTCTGTTTGAGATGCAGCTCTCATAGAGTTTTGCTTTTGCAAGCTAAGGTTTGTGAAAATTAACCTCTAGGAGCACAATTATTCACCTCCCTGTATCCTCTGTAGTCATTTACCAGGTAAAAAATGTAAATAAGTCCAAAAGACGGGACAGGCCATGAAGAAATATCATTTGTAATTCACATTGCATAAGTTTACCTAGAGTGCCCAAGATATGATGCAATAAGAAATTCAATTTGAGCTGCCTCAAAGGCATATCCTATTCAGTACATCTTGAAAAGCACCACATCTCAGTCTCCAGAGGAGAATGCAGAAAGGTGTAACTAAGTAGCTGGGTCCCAGAGAGACCACATTTCATTTTTCCGTACTTCTATACACCTCATGCCTTGAGACAGGAGCCAAACAAAACAAACCCCACAGTCCCTACCCAACAAAATCCCCTTCGGATGACAGTAAAGCAGCAGGAAGAGCAAGTGCCGTGCTGCTCTGCTGTTGCCTTGACAGACCACCTCATCTCCACAGCTGGGTGTAATGGGATGGTTTGACCTCTTCCCTGTAGGTGGTAGCCATATCCGACCATCGGCCCCACAGGACGGAGAGGCTGCAGCCCCACCAAGGCGACCTCCTCCAGGTGCTGTACAGCGAAGATGAGCTGCGGGGCTTGGGCCGCCTGCAGAACAGGCAGCGGGGACCCTGCCCCACCAAGGGTGCTGCCCTGCATGGTAAGAGCACAGAAATGGCTTTATTCTTCTGTCCCTTCAGAACATTTTTAGACATTACAGTCTTCCAGTTTGCAGAGAAGCAGGTGCTTTGTTATGTACCTTCCATGCTTAAAATGTTTGGTGAAATTAATGAGATAATGGCCGTGGCTTTGCAAACCTCTCGCTTTGTTCAGAGTCATAAAATCACTTTATTCAGAATCATAAACTCGCTTTATTCAGAGTCATAAACGCTCCCTTTCCAAAGGCTGACAATATTTTAGAGATGATAGACTGTGTATTACTGAGTTTGCCTGAGTCACCTTATTATATAAGATCCCAACTTAGAACTTGCCAGAACATAATTATTTGGGATGAAATTTTAGATTCTGGATGTCTGCCACAGACCTGATTTTATTTTTTCAACCAAACTTGTTCAGCATATTTGTGAGAACCCGTGAAGGAAAAGTAGAGTTTGCCAATGCAAAACCAAAGAAATTACTAAACATAAATAGGCTGGTCACTCAGCTCCTTCAGCCTTGGTGTGTTCTGTTTGGAAGGTCAAAGCTGGAGCAGGACCATGCAGTTTGGCAAGGGTTGGTCTTTTAATCAGAAACACATCTTTTACTCTCCCTTGAAAAACCACCCAGATGCAGTCAAGTAATGAGCCTTTGGAAAAATCCCATGTGGCACATGTTTGGTAGAGACATTGGATGGATGATAGCTGTTAAAAGGTGCTAAATCTGTTTTTAAAGGTGCTAAATCTGTATCTGCCAAAGCAGATACTACCACGAAGGTGCATGTTCTTCACACCACCACACTGCTCATAAGCCATCCCATTAGGAACACAGGCCAGAGAAGACCAGCGCATGGGAAATTGGGAAGGAAGAAACTGAGCTGG
>NW_010194199.1:0-1263 GCF_000695765.1 Mesitornis unicolor | reverse complement strand
AGGGAAAGATCTCAAACTGGGACCAAGATGCAGCTGAACAAAGAACTGGGGCTTAGGGACTGGAGGGGGCAAGGAGGAGGAGTGGCTGGGACCCGCTGTGGGGTAAAGGGTGGCAGAGAGCCAGACGGAGAGAAAGTAGGGACTGCTGGTCTTTGCTGTTAGGGGAAACAAGAGGTATGGGTGATGGATAGGTGCGAAACGTTGTAGGAATCCAAAAAGAAGAGCAGAAAACAGGGAAACAGTTCTCATAGGGAGGGAAAGGGAAGCAAGTGGACAAAGAAACTGGGATGCTGAACAGGAAAGAAGGATAAACTAAGTATAAATTAGGACAAAAGAGAGACAAAAAGGACTGAGTGAGGAGTGGAAGACGGGGTGAGGAGAACAGGACAAGACAAACTCACCAGGAGCATCTGGACAAGAGGAGAGAGCTACTGCAGGGCTGCCTCAGCTTCTGCAGCATAGCCAGGGTTTTTGTCGGATCCCCGTTCCCTCCTGCACAGAAGGTGCTCAGGGACCATCTGACCACCAGACCACTAAGGTCTGACCCTCATTGCCACCAGACTATTTATGATGAAAATAAAAATAGCTCTTTGCTATGATGTGCAGCAGTGTCCAGTTTCAGTACCCACTGTACTAATAATACATGCCATGAGAGGGTCCAGAAAGGTTTCTCCAGCTGTTTCTCTCAACAGCTGCAGAGCCAGCATAATGTGATACAAAGTGAGGTATACATATTTATCCCTGGATGAGCATCATCTGTTGTCATTAATCTCAGTGTAAATGTAACCTCCACATAAATTTCACCCTTCAAAAACATCCCTCAATCTCCTACTGGAAATAGTTGTGTCTGTGGTGTTTTCCATGCTTGCTTCATAGGCAAGTACTGTTGAATATTGAGGAGACTTCAGATTTGATAAAGCACAACTTTAAATCCAGGTAATAGAGTGAACAGTTCAACTTCCAGAGGAAGTTGCACTCAAAGCTGTGCTTTGCTTCACAGGATGGATAGGTTAAAAAAAAAGGTTTTTACCAAGTTTTTGTACAAGTACTCATATTGGAAACACAGGGCAAGTCAGAATAAAAGGCATGAGGCAACCCTCAACCCAGGCTTGGGCATCCTTCCACCTCATGGAAGTGGAATTCACGTGGCACCCAGCCACCACTGTCCTGAGGAGCGTTTATGAACCCAAAGCCATGAGGACTTCTTTTTGTGTATATATATTTTGCTAAAACTAGTAAGATGTCGTGGTTTAGGGCTGGGCC
>NW_010194198.1:0-775 GCF_000695765.1 Mesitornis unicolor | reverse complement strand
TGTGTATACATACATACATACATATATATATTTCAATGATATGTATTGGGATACACTCTGCCATTTTTGTCACGTCCACAGAGATTTGGGATTAATTAGATTCCTGCAGAGCCCATCTGGTAACAGGGAGGGCAGGGACGTCGGTGTTGGTCCAGACCAGCACACCTCGAGTCCCTCTGTTATCAGAATAACTCTGTTGTACACTGGGAACCGCTTCTGCGCTGCACTGGTACGTGCACACATCAAATAACTGCATTTTCAGGTGTGTTTAGCAGCAATTTAAATAATCAAGACTGCAAAATTAGTGTTCTAATCTAATCTCCAGACAACTTGTGTCCTCAGCTGATGCGCGCAGAATCAATAGCACGATGCAGCTTTTTAAATGCCTTGGGTGCCTGGAGCAAAACATCTCTTCCTCAAGGAGCTGGGGAGATCTGCATTCGCCTGATCTGTAAAGGACCCGCTGAGCGTGTGGGCTTCATTTCTTGACTGCAAATGAAAACACCCGACCAACCGCAGGGGAACAGCGAGCTCCGTGTCCACAGCTCCTGTCGTGCCGAGTTTCCTGCCCTCTGCGAGGGGGAGCAGTGGGACAGGGACATCCCCAGACTCGGCCACACCGTCCCCATCCTCGCTGCTGTGCGTTGTGGCAGCTGGACACGGCCATGGGGCTGTTGGGCCCAAAGGTCTCGCAGGAAACACCTTTCATCCTGCTAAAGCGCCGATGGCTTTCTCAGTAATGTACTGCACCATTACGGTGAGATGCAAACTGCTC
>NW_010194197.1:1278-1532 GCF_000695765.1 Mesitornis unicolor | reverse complement strand
TGTTCTTCATGATTCCCCTAAGGGAGGAGGACAAACTCCAATTTGTCTTCACCTGGGAGGGGTACGGTACAGCTTTAATCGTCTCCCACAGGGGTATAAGCATTTTCCCACCATTGCCCGTAATGCTTTGGCTACACTCCTGAACACTGTGAAAATGCCATCAGGTGCTCACATAGACCAATCTATTGATGATGTCCTGGTGGGCAGAGAGAACAAGGAACAGGTTGGGCAAGTGGCTAAGGCTGTATGGGAAC
>NW_010194197.1:273-1101 GCF_000695765.1 Mesitornis unicolor | reverse complement strand
AGCCGTTAGGCACATTAGGATACTGGAGAAAACACATTCCAGGATTTTCGGTTATTGCTCGTCCTCTATATGATTTGCTCTGGAAAAGACGGAAATGGGATGGGACCACACAGCATACAGAGGCCCTTGGTATTCTAAAGGACGAACTCAAAACATACCAGAAATTAGGCCCACTACACCCACAAGACCCACTGAGAGTGGAATGGAGATTTGCAGAGCATGCCTCCTACTGTGGTGTATTTCAAAAAGGGCCAGAGGGGCCAGTCAGACCTTTGTTGTTTTCCTCTACCTCATTCAAGGAAACTGAACAGTGATATTCAGAGTGGGAGAAGGGGCTTCTCTCACTTGTCAGGACAGTCAAAGCAGTGGAAAGATTGCACACGTCACAGGACATTATTGTGCAAGGCCCTTTCCCTTTACTAAATTAAATCCTCAAAGGATCGCCTCCTCCTGAGGGAGTGGCACAGAAGGCCACAACTCGGAAGTGTGTGTACTTGGAGGGAGTCAGCCAATTATTATCACTGAAGGAGGGCCCCACCAAAATTTCAAAATTCCAACAACCTGTGAACCCTGACCCAGCTTTGTTAAGTTTGTCTTATAAACCTTCTCCAATTGAAGAGGCACCTGAGCTAACTCAAGATTCAGACACTGGAGGGGTATGGTTTACTGATGCATCATCCCATCAAGTGGGACCAAAATGGCAGTACAAGGCAGCAGCAGTGGAAATTGCCACTGGAAAAACGCTGACAGAGGAAGGTGAAGGTAGTGCCCAGGTAGGAGAGTTGCTCGCTCGCTTACTCGCAGTAGAGGGAGGTGCCTCCACAATTT
>NW_010194197.1:0-224 GCF_000695765.1 Mesitornis unicolor | reverse complement strand
CAAGTGGGTCACACTAGAGTTTGGAGGACTGAAGATTGGCAGAGATTGTTAGAGATAGGTAGATCACGACCCTTGCAAGTGGGTTGGGTGAAAGGTCGTGTGAATGATGGAACTCTAGCTGCTAAACGGAATAATCGGACTGATCAGTTAGCTCAAATCAAAGTGGTTGATGGTGTACACGATGAATGGGAATGGTTGACTGAGTGGCTGCATATCAAGAGAGG
>NW_010194196.1:25526-43658 GCF_000695765.1 Mesitornis unicolor | reverse complement strand
CAGCCACTCGTCCCCAAGCCTGTAGCGTTGCTTAGGGTTATTGCAATCGAAGTGCAGGACCCAGCACCGTCATACAGTTGGCCTCAGCCCATTGATTCAGTCTATCCAGGTCCCTCTGCAGAGCCTTCCTATACTCAGGCACGTCAACACCCTCCCAACTTAGTGTCATCTGTAAACTTGCTGAGGGAGCACTCAATCTCCTCATCCAGATCATTGATCAAGATGTTAAACAGGACTTGCCCCAAAACAAAGCCCTGGGGAACACACTTGTAACTGGTCACCAACTGGATTTAGCTCCATTCACCACAACTCTCTGTGCTTTGCCATCCAGCCAGTTTTTAACCCAGCAAAGCATATGCCCGACCAAGCCATGCCCAGCCAGTTTCTCCAGGAGGATGCTGTGGGAGATGGTGTCAAAGGCCTTACTAAAGTCCAGGTAGACAACGTCCACAGCCTTGCCCTCATCCACCAAGCAGGTCACCTCATCAAGAAAAGGAGATATGATTAGTCAAGCAGGACCTGCCCTTCCTGAACCCGTGCTGACTGGGCCTGATCGCTTGGTTGTCCTGCATGTGCCGTGTGATGGCACTCAGGATGATTTGTTCCATCACCTTCCCTGGCACCGAGGTCAGACTGACAGGTCTGTAGTTCCCCGGGTCTTCCTTCCAGCTCTTCCTGTAGATGAGCATCACGTTTGCAAGCCTCCAGTCAACAGGATCTTCCCCAGTTAGCCAGAACTGCTGATAAATGATGGAAAGTGGCTTGGTGAGCACTTCTGCCAGCTCCCTCAGAACACTGAGGTGGATCCTGTCTGGCCCCATAGACTTGTGTATATCTAAGCAGTTTAGCAGGTCACCAACCACCTCTTCATGGATTATAGGGGCTTCACTGTGCTTCCCATCCCTGTCTTCCCGCTCAGGGGACTGGGTACCCAGAGTACTGCTGGTTTTCCTACTAAAGACTGAAGCAAAGAAGGCATTAAGTGTCTCAGCCTTTTCCTCATCCCTGGTCACTATGCTTCCCCCCACATCTACTAGAGGGGGGAGATACCCTTGTCTTTAGGTGACCATTTTATTTCGTTCATGAACACAGTTTAAAGCTCAGTAGCTATCATATGATTCAACAGGAAATCACAAGCTAATTAAATGTTCACACCCATATTCCCCCTTCTTTTTTCTGCAGGGATGGAAAAATCAGACAAGTAAAGTGAACCAAAAGTTGCTTTGAAAGTGAGAACCATAATGATGAGCCACTTTACCATAATCCACAGCTAGGTACTGGGGGAAAAAAAATGCAGTGCCATAGATCAAACCAAAATTCTCTGAACAGTCGTGTTTTCTAAATGCAAGGTTTTATTATTTCTGCATTTTGTAAATATTAATTTATTTTGTTTCAAATATTTATCGAGTAGTTTACATACTTACTTAGCAATTAGCATCCTACCTGAAAAAAGCATAATAGGAAATTGAATAAACGGAAAACTTTATTAATTTGCAATAGAAACATCTTTTTATAACAGTCTTCTATTTGTGGTTCAGGACAGTGATGTAGCAACAAACAGTTGGTTTTTTTTACCCCTTACCTCTTGTTCATCATTGTCATTCATTTGACAAAAAAACACCCTGTCTGCAAGTACTAAAGCATCCAGCGTCTGCAAGGAACTAGAAAAGCAGGCAGCTATCTTTTAGATTTTCTGAAACACACAAGCTTATTCTTGGATGATGTCTGGCTGTTTCCTCTGAATTCAGATCAGATTCTTTTGCACTGTAGTTTAGGTGGCAACTCCTAAGTGAAGGTAACATGAACTACTGTATTCCAAGGCCCATTTTAACCCATTTAAACTTCCAAGGGGGAGGAAAGGCACATTTAAGTTCTCATTCTTAGTCTTAGATCAATGGTGGGTTATTTTGGAAAGGTCGAAGAATATAAAGGGAGTAATTTTTCAGTGATGATGTTATGAAAAAATTACATTTCAGTTTTATGGAAGTATTGTGAGCTTTTTTTGCTCTCCCATCTCTCAAAAGACTTTGGTGTTAAAAGTTCAAGCTTGTCATGCAGTTAATCCTTGATGAGAACAAGTGCATGTGGCACCTCTGAACAGATCTGATTTAGAAACAGAAAAGTTACTTTTAGTCCTAATTTGTTAACCCTTTTGTCTTCACCAATCTAGAATGGAAGATAAATAAGCAGTTCCAGATGCCTGCATGTGACATCTTTAGCAAGCATAAGCATATTTCTTGATCCTCACCAGTAATTTTATTCTGTCTTGCTCTGAGTTTAAAATGAGGAGGAAACGGAAAGAAGATTGTGTTTCCTTTGTGTCACTTCTCAAATAGTTTAGTCATATATTACACATTTTATTATTTAAATATCTTCTAATTATAATATATGTTTACCAGAATACTTTTTGTTACATTTTTGGGAAAGAACTAGTACATTATTTTGTGCTTCCTGGAAATATATCTCAAGGTATGACTCCCAAATCTCTGCCTTAACATAGAACTATGTGAGAGAATTAATTTGTCTTTGAACCTGGGATAGGATTGTGGATCCACTGGAATCACATCTGTTAGGACACTTCAAAAGTACTTCTTGTTTCATGTGACTTATTTAGTATAGCCCTGCATTTAAAAAAAAAAATCAAAAATTGAATTTTCATTCTCTACAATATTGAGTCTTGGAGAGGAGATGATGGAGTTATTTATATGGAATTAAGGAAGCCTATAATATTTTCAACTTCGTAGCATGAACTTTTATTGCTGTGAAAGATTAAACCCTAGGGTTTAAAGGCTTTCATATTTCTATGAGGTTCTCTGATTTGGGACTTTCTGAAGTCCCAGAGAACATCTGGCATGCATGACATTTCCATATTCCTAGCAGCAGAGCTTATTTTTGTCCCTGTCAGTTGTGACTAAGCAGTTTTGGTCCTATGATCGTGGGATGTTTGGTTACACACATTTCTCAGATATCCCGTAATGATGACATGAAGAAATGGATGCAGTTGTTTCTTGTATCTGTTTACAGATTAAGAAGCAGAGGCAGAGATTTTGTATGAGACCTGTTAATGGGCCCAAACAAGGTTTTTTTCTTAAGTTAGAAGTAATTATTCAAGTTCATTTTACTTTTGATGGCAGACCTCTAAGTATATAAAATGACACATATATTTTAGTGTATTTATTTTTCTCTTAGATGATAGCTTGTTGTCTGTTTAGATTTCATTCACTTCTCTCAAGTCAGTGATAGTACCTCACTTTTTCTTCCAGTAGACTAAATAAGGAATCTATGATTACTTACAGAGTCCTTAACAATGGGAGACTCTATTAAGCATGCAGAGAAAACAAATGCAGCCCATGAATTTAATTCTAGTTTTCATTATCATTTATTTCTGTATCACACCCTAAAGCTGCCGATTCTATTCTCATATTCATCTTTTTAGTAAAATGTTTAGAGGCAGAGGGGAATTCACTGAACGACTGAGTTGTTGATTCATTTTATGCAAGAAGAAATCCCTGTATTTTAAAAAGTATAACATCTTGAGTTACTAATGTATTTTAGAGTATTTGTCACTCTGGAAAGATCTAATTCTTGACTGTAAATTAGTAAATAATTATCAAAATACAATAAATATTTTATGCAGAGCACCATACAATTACATTGAGAAATCTCAGTAGCAAAGGAACTTTCTTTAGTGTAACATCTCTCATTCTGTTAGGAGATGTTTCCTGTCAGCATGGTGGTGTATTTGGCCTCAGTTCAACCTCTTCCAATTCATTAAGAACCCTTTTTTCCTCTCCTTTATATAGTCTGCTTCTTACACTTTTTTTTTGTCTTTTCAGTCTGTTTACCCAAGAGATAGCTTGGCATAGATGCACCAGCTGGCTTCACTGAGGTCCTGCTTTTTGCGATTTTAAGCTGGATTGACTGAAGCAAAGGGAAGTGAATGACTTGTCGGAGGTTGGCTCAGTGGGGATTGAAACCAAGAATTCTGTTGCCCACAGCCATTTGCTCTGAACAGGAAATCTCCCTGCCTTCATATTACCCCAGCAAACCGGAGGGGCATAGCTCACATTTAGTTTATTTTATGAATTCTTTTAAATAGTTTTCATTCCCCTTTTTTCTTTCAGACTTTCAGAGCTATTTTTCCCTAGTCTAGCCTGTTCTGCAGACAGAACACTATTTTTTTATTTATTCATATTTCAGTTAGGATTTATGTTTTCAGGGGATGTGGTACATAATGACATTAACAAATCACTCCTCTTTTTAGTATGTCTTCAAAATTAGTCATGGATAATTTCTTCAGTGCTCAACTCTTAGAAGGAATTCTCAGATAGATCTATGGAAAAAAAAAAAGAACACCCAAGACATCGAGTTTTTCATAACTTGTGACATTAGTAGTAAATATGAACATCTGCATGTACACAGACACATACACACACTTAAATGCACATATTTATACATATACCTTTGCACACCTGCACTAATGCTCAACATTGCTTTTCCAAACTAAGTTACAGGTAATGGCCAATGATTATGCCATATTTTTGGAGGAAAGACTCCAGTATAACTTTTTTGTTTCCCCAATATCAAGACATAAGGCTTATAGCCAATGGAAGCAACCCTAGCAGTTCTAGGTGTTCTAGCAATGAGCAAAGGAGTTACAGGGTTTCCAACAATTCCCTATAGCAGAGTCCTCCCCCTTACTAAGAAAATCCCCAGTGCTGGGAGTGTAGTTGGGAAATTTTATAAGTTGTAGCTGTTAGAATTCAGAGCCAAAGCTGTGGCAAAGCAAATTTCTCTCATAGATCTTTATGCTGCATTTTTACCTATGATGTTATAGTCACAGTTGTTTTTCCAATTCTGAATGCATAATTAAAGTGCAGTTTTCAGATCTGGTGGTAAAAGACACACTGTCCTTGAGGAATTGGTAATTATGAAGAGATTCCTAATCTATTATACATGACAGTAGGAAGAGGCAAAAATAAGGAGCAAAAGCTAAAGGACATCAACCTAGATTCATCTGGGAACAGACTAGGAAGTACACAAGGTCAGTCTCTGGTATGCAAAATTTCCTTGCCATCTCAGGCAAAAGTACATTAAGTAGTATATGATATGAAGTAAGAAGACTTTTTCTACTTTTTTTCTTTCCTCCCTCCCCATAAATGCAGAAGAGGTTCTGTGTTGAAAAGAGTTTTTCTTCTGGGCAGAGAAAGAAAAACATGTATTGTATGACATATTTTAGTCACATTTCTTTATGCATCAAGTAGAAAACATGCTATAGAACCTAAACAGAGGAGAAGATCTGTGTTCTCTTGATAGAAAAAAAATTAGAACAAATCTTTATTTTTACTGATTTTGAAGGTGGACCTCTCTGGAGCCTTGAAAAGTGGCTTTCCTGGGTGTCTCCATTTTACTAAGTCTGGAAGTGCTTTCCACTTCTTTGGGCCTGCCATGTTGCCCAGCCATATCTTGTTTCTGTATCAAATGAGACCAGTGAGCTGACTTTTTGCTCCATGAACTTGTTTTACATAAAAATGACAGCCAGATTCACAGGCTAAGTGGAAGCTGAAAGTCTAAGGGTACTCTCGAAGAGTATCACACCACAGTGGGTCAGGTGATCCCCACACAGTCTTCAAGACTTGTTTTAAATGTGAAAAAAAAAAAAGGCCAAGGATTGTTTAGGTCACTAGAAAATTTATTAAGAAACTAAAGGGAGGAAACAGTAAGAACATGCCTAATTTGTAAATAATTTAGAAAATTAGCATCATTGTGACCAATTCAAGTTACTTCAGCTTGTGAGGCTTAAGGGAGACCAGATGGTGGTAGTGCATTGGAAGGTATCCAAAATTGCTTTTGAGTTAATTGATATTTTGGAGGGGAGATCTCCGGAGAAGTATATATCCCTCGGTACTTGATTGCTTTGGAATTCCAACAGAGAAGAAATGTGTCAAAAGTGAGAAAGGAAACATAAGTTATTGGGTGGTGAAATCTTAGACTTGGCCCAGTTAATTTCTAGCCAAACATACATGAAGAAAGATGACAATTTGTGCTAAAGAACACAAAAAATGGTCACTGCAGTACTAGAGGTAGTTAACAAAATAGACTATTTGCCTTCAGTATTTCATGTATTTGCACTTTATTTTCATGGTGTATTAGTGTATAGAAGAAGTAGAAGACATTTTTCATTTCAACCTGTAAATTTTGGCAATGGTGTAGCTGCTAAACATATATTGTTACATACTGCTAAATGAAATTGTCCATGTACCAAATTTAAAGTCTCAACAGAAGTTAAGATCTCTATAAAATAGATCAAATGAAACTGGAAAAGTAATTTATATCTACAGTGAAACTGAAAGTTAATATAAAACTTAAAATTGCAGAGAAATCAGGACTTACATGGCAAACACTCACTCTTCTCTGAAGCTTCCTAACTGACAGCATGATGAATACTTAACAGACATTGAGCATCATCTTTGGTAGCTTAGGTTAATTTTGTTTTTTTTCTTTTTCTTTGTTCTATTTCCTTTCTCTGTTTCTCTTTATTTGCTTTCTTTCTTTTTCTTTCTTCCTTTTCCCTTTTCTCGTCTCCCTTTTCCCTTTTTCCCTTTTTTCCCTTCCCCCCCTTTTTTCTCTTTTTTCCCCCTTTCTCATCTCCACATATATGTAATTACATTATTTCAGTTCTTAACAATGAGATAACTCTTTCAGCATTTTTATTAATTCCATTTTGGAAATATTTCATCAGGTGACTTAGTATTTTCCGTGCTTTTCTTTCACATGGTCTCTTTCAATCTTCCTAGTGTGCATACCATTAGAAGAACAGTCAATGTGGCCTTTTTCTATGGGGTTAATAAAGAGTGTACAGTTTCATAAGCTTGATTCAATTTCCTTCATGTGACCATGCCAAATAAGTGACCATTATAGTATTGGTCTGGTTTTCTGTGCTTCAGTGTGCAGTTACCAACCTTTTATATGAATGACCACATCTGGTGTGCATTTGGCCACGTAAGGTGAGACAAAAGCAAAATAGATTTTCCTTAGCATTAAATCAAATTTCCACACAATATAGTCTCTAATGTGGATCTCAAATGTATCAGGTCATATATTATTTAGCTGCATTGCATTTTGTGCTTTTTTTAATTCCATCCCACATTCCCAGTTTTAATAAATGCATGAGTAGATGCAATATTTAGACTTTATATCTTAGAAATTCAACACTTTCAGTAGATTCTTCAGACTTCAAAGAATGTAGTATTAGTGTCATAAAAGGTCTTTTGAAGAATAATACTGGAACATAAGAAAAATGACTGCCTGAGTGTGCCCTATCATTTTGAAAGTGTTTTATTGCCTTAATTTCCTGTCTTACTAAAGTAACAAGTGGCATAATAGAAGATATACTGTAACAGAGTTTGCAATTTATTAGAAGGCTTGAGCTGGTTGAAGACTTTATGTGATGTGAAAAAGAAAGCCTCTATTTAGCTGAAAAATTGAGACAAGCTACAACATTAATGTTGCAGCAGCTTTAAATGGGGTACTATCGTTGACTGAGAAGTTGCTTCTACGAGCCCGGTATGTTTGATTGGGATGAATCTATAAGTATAGGCCTCACTCAGTGCTTGTTTTGTGTAGATAGGCTCTTGAAAATGTAATCTTATTTCATCTGTGAGGTGTATACGAGATCATGTTGCTATTTGGATTCCACAGGACAAAGGTACTATTGCAGCTATATTTATCTGTAATATATCTTTTATTTATTATACTTTCACATAGGTGACTAAATTTAATACTGGGCTTTGGCAATCTAGTATAGTCAAAGTTTAACCTATGCTAAGTCTTTAAAGTAAGTTTTACCAACCTTAACTCACTCTTTGTAACATGAATGCTGGAATTCATCCCCCACGAACAACAACAAATATTTTTTAGAAGTATAGAAGTGAAAGATGAGATAGTAAATAATCTATAAAAATATGATGCAACATTACTTCATAAGTAAAGGCAATTGTTTTCCTAGAAGTAGCAATAGACTATCCAGTTCCTTTTTACAGCGTGCGTAGCGAGATATGCAGGCAACAAACTGTATGCTTGTGATGGAAGTTACATGTTTATCAGTGCAGAGCAAGAAGTACAAGAATCACTTGGGCTTCTTAATTCCATCACTGTTCTGCCACTGAAGGATTACAAAACAGCTGGTTGTAACAGATTGTTTGGCATTTCCAGAAAACAAAGCAGAACAAATATGTAATAATGTGTGGCCAATCCCTTTGAAACAACAAAAAGAACAGTTTACCTGGAGATTTTATTGATAACACTGGTTTTAGTGGATTGCAAACTGTGTGAATTACTTTGAGTAATTTTATTGTTATTTCTTATATTTGGTGTGCTATTGAACAGTACAACTTCTGTTGTTTTTCAGTTAAGACGCTCCTAGTTATCTCTTAAGAAGGGCAAATAGCGTAAATTCATATAATAGAAATCTAACTTCAGATGTTCATGTATTTAAATAGTATATTGGACTCCTAGGGGCCCAAGTACAAGCAAAACCCCAAACATTACTGGTATTCTCAGTTATCTATGTTAGCCTTTGAAAGAATAATGATTTGCAAGGCGCTAACTGAAGCGCAAAAGATTTCCTCTGGGCTTGCCACAGACAATCCTCAGGCACATTAGAGAAGTCAACTAGAGTTAGTTCAAAGTGAATTGTTCCATTTTAATCATGGTGACTTTACACTCTCAGTCAATATGCTGTAATGGCATATTGTCAGTATTTTTTTCCTTTTAAATGACAAGTTTGGTCACTTTGTTTTAAGACATATTTCAGAGTGTTTGCAAGATTTATAGATTCAACAGCTCTTCAAAGAGACTTTCTGTCTTGCTTTACAATGCTGAAATTTTGTATTGCTGCTATTTCATCACCTTGAGGCAGTTCTTAGTTAAAATATGTGGAGATGTTTTACAACTGAATGAGTTCTTAGTATGATATATAACCAATTATATAGCTATAATGAGTCCAAATTTTAAAATACAAATAAAAAATGTTGCACTAAGGATTACTAAAGACTAACATTACCGTCTCTTCATTTATTTGCAAATAGGAAACAAGTATCTAACCATAGTATTCACAAATATTACTGTCATTAAATTAAAAAAAATCAGCAATTTGATTACTTTAATACTTTAGCTAATTAACTCTGAAACCTTGGAGGTTTTTATGCATTTTCTAAAGTCATTGCCAATTTCATGTACACTTAGATCACTTCATAAACTGCTACATTGTTCAGGATACCAAAATGTGGATCTGATCCTCTGTCAATTTTTTTTGTTTTTCTGAGATATTTTTCTTCTCTATAGTGTAGCTGATTAGTACTCACTGAATCTTCCAGGGAAGATATAACTTTTTCACGATCCTTTTCAGGAGCTTTAACAGCCTTCTTCTAGACATGAAGGACTAAACACCAAACACTTCCCATTCATGGACTTGACTCTGAATTTTGTACAGAGTAAAGGAATAGGCTCTATAGTCACACAATCATTTCTGTGTTTTTTTGTTAATATAGGTTATAAAACTAATGATGATTATGGTCTTTCCCCTTAGCCCTTCCTGTATTTATGTCTCTGGTCCAATAACCACAGGGATCATAGAGGCGTATTTTATCTTCATTTTAGCCCTCTTGATATTTTTTTAGCCCAAAGGGGAAATCAAATGAGATACAGAAGATGCTAAACTTGCACAACTCTCCAGTCATTAACAACTAATTAGAAACAGCTTACGGATGTCAATGATCCTTTAGGTAAGATGTGAGAGAGAGATCAGAGAACATTTAACATCTTCACTTCCTTATTCTTTCCAGACAGCTACCATGTATATGAGAGTCTCTGACTTATTTTCTGTTGTTGCATTTTTAAAAATATGAACATATTTTTGCAGTGACAGAGTAGGTGAAGTGCCAGAACACTTCACAGAATTAATCTTAACAGTAGATCTTTCCACTAAGTCTTTGTTTAGTGTTATTTAAATGTTAAGATTTAGTAAACAGATAAAACCCAAAACCTACCTAAAATACAGCTCATGTCATGTATAGATGTATATGAAAAGGAAAGCTGATGTACTATGCAAAAAAGGGATAAAAATTATTAATAAACACACTGTTAATATTAGCATTATTTATTAGCTGTTATTTATCCCCAGGCTTAGAATGCTAAAGTCTATGAAGTTTGTAACTTTTGGGATAAACTCTGCTTTTGCATCTCCAGGTTGTAATGTGAAATATCTTTCTTCTTTGGGAGCATGGATGGTTTTGTGGCAGTATAGCTATCACAGATATACATTCATGTGTTTTGACTCTCAAAGGTGCCAAATGCCAAACTGGGATCACTCCATAGACAGGCCTGAAGGCCTGCTAGCATTTCACATGTCCAGCACAGTTACAGGGACTAAGCTGTGCTTTCACATGAAGTCTTTCTACCTGTGAGATGCAAGAGGTACTTGCTTTCTCCCTACTCCCAAAAACACACCTCTTGTGCTTGAAAAGGTGAAGAAAATTCCTAACTAGACATGTTACTTACTGGCCTGTGCAAACCTAGCAGTTTGATCTGTCCATCTGAACAAAGCTGACAGTAAAACTAATAACAAACAGTTCTATTTTGGACAAAGTTGTCCCTTTTAAGCACAACACAACTTTTAAATGCACATGTGTTCTTCTAAGTCTAGCTGGGATCCATGAAGAAGAATTAGTCCTCTGTGAAGGAACACTAACTCTTGATATTCCAGCTGCCCCATCCTGCACTTTAGAGAACCACAAAGTAGGTCATATTTCAAGTTTTGTCAGTCACTAGACCTAGATTTCCTTTATAAACTGTTGATAGTACTGGGATAAGAAGTAAAACAGACTTAGCAAAAAATTTCATTCTTTCTGATGTCCACTCATATATTTATGTAGATTTTATTACATTTTCATGCCTCTGTTTCTTATTTTGACTTATGAGAACTTCTGGACTATCCCCAGTCTTTCTTTCATAAACACCTCAGCCATTATTTGTCTTTCTCTTCCATGAATTGTCCTTCAACTAAAGAACACACTTTTATAAAATCATGGGATTTTTTACTAACTCTTCTCCCGAAAAGCCCTATCCTAGTTTATATATCACCTTTCTGTTACTGCAAATATTCTCTATTTCAATAAACTCCTTTCTGTCCAACCAAACTTGACACAGCCGTTTTCTTTCCTAGGATGCTTTTAGCATCGTTATTGTTTGGTTATTAAAGAACAGTTGCTAAGGTTAGCAGTTCCCCTATGCATTTAGACTGAAGAACATGTGTTGTAACCTGTCAGCAGTCAGTCCACATCAAGAAAGGACTTCAAACTTACATTTTTTTGTGGACTGCATGTAGACTGGTTCTCTAAATCATCTTAAGCTTTTTAACGCATTTGTCATTAAGAAGTAATGAATTTTCATGTTGAGGTGCATGTCATCCAGTATTCTCTCTCCATCAATGAAAAGTTCCATTACAAGGATTTTTAATAGAACTATTAAACTGTATGTCACACAATAAAATTGGAGAACAGTAAATATTTTAGTCACAGTTTCAATTATTGTAATTAGTGCTGGGCTAGAATGCCCCAGATAAAGGCGCATGTTTCTGGCCCCCAGCTTGGAAGTTTCTGCTGGCACATCCCATTCGTAACATCCTTGCTTATGGAAGTTTGTTATTTTAGGAGTGGTGTTAAGCTTCCTAGTTTATGTGTAGTGTGGAGCTAATGCAGTCAAATGCAAGACTGCTGTGTTCTTGTTTCCTCAATCAATGAAGTACGGAAACATATGAAAGGGGAATCCCCAGCGATCTTGGCAGCACAGTGCAGGTATGCTTGGGTGGACTTTGCACAAAGCCAGTACAGTCCAGCAGAGATCATCAGTTTGTGCCTAGTACCATATAGTTTCAACTACATTAGAGTTAGCTGCACAATGAATAGCTATATTTGTATCGGTTTGCTCAGTGGTCACTGACTACACAAACTGGCTAGTCTGAAAACTTAAAAAGAAAAGTAGTGAATAAGAAGGAGAATTTAAGAAGGCCAAAGAAAAGGAGAAATTATTTAACCTGAGAAGCTTTGAAGAATAAGGAAGAGCAGTTCAAGCATGCATCATCAAACTGAGGATGGGATAAAATGTGGTGTGTCTTTAATCTAAAGAATCTTTGCGAGAATTCCCCCCCCCCCACCAGAACTGTTTTGCGGTTTGTTGCATGTGGTTTTTTGGTTGGTTTTTTTTAGATAAAGGAAATGTGATGTATATGATCTGTAGGGACTTCAGCACAACATTTGTTGTATTGCCTCATCGGAAACTACTAGTGCAGATGGAGATGATGGGGATCAGTACAAAGCCAATAAGTTGGTGAAGAGTTGGGTAAAGAAAACTGTCATTTGTGCTGTAAAGTGGAAGTATGAGCTTGCAAGAAGATTACTAATGTATTTGTTTTAGGTTTAATGACACTGTGTGGGTATTGTTATTCTTCTGTTTAATCTGTCCTTGCTGTATAGTCCATAACTAGGTATGACATTATACTAATACGAATTTTTGTTATTCCACCATGTTCCCAAAATGCCTCTTACGTGTAGGTTCCCTATGTTCCCAGTGTTCTAGGTCACTTCTATGCTATTATGCTTTTTTTCTTTCATGTTTGAGAGAACATATGTGTAAATATATGTTTTTATCTTTTCACAGACTTTTTCATTTGCTTCAGTACACTTTTTTTTTGTATGATATGTTCTCTATGTGATGAGGTGGGCATCCAAGAGCTGTTTTGGACTCAGAACAAACAAATTATTTCTTTGCTCCTCTAGCTTCCTCTGGCCTTGTGCTTCTATTTAGCAGCACATTAAATCATGGAGTTTCAAATAGGCCAGGATAGGCTGGAAGGAGTAAGTAGGAAGCAGGGAACCTGGAGTTGTCAGAGCTTAGTAAATAACAATAAGTTAGTGATAGCCACTGCAGGCCTAATTCATGCTGACACAATTGGACTTACAGCCACAACCACTTCAACTGAAAAAGACACTAGGAAGTAGGAGTCAAATGGGTACTTCCTCTCTCTCTCTTCCACCTAGTAGAATAGTAATTAATTACAGTCCTTAATCCAGAAGGACCACCGAGTACTGAGTTTTTAGACTGGCAGTCTGATAGATACATCAATAAAACTCTTTCTGCTTTGTAACTGCAGAAAATAATTCATGATTGCTGTGTCAGATAGAGGGAGTTAGGAGTTCTGTAAAACAAAAATAGGGAAATTAAGGAGGAGTACTCTTGGGTCATGGGATCTTTGTGTATAATCCAGCAATTACAGTGTAAACTGAATAGATAGTCCTGAGAACAGAGAAAAACAGGGGATTACTCAAATCAGTTATTTCCAAAATGATGGCCTTCTTTTTCTTCTTTCTTTTGTTTTACCATTTGCTATACAGAGAGAAAAAGCATGCACCATAATGATTTGGTTACTCTACAAGAGGAAAGCATGATTCTGAGCTCAGGCTAAAATATAGGCTTACCGTATGTTTTTGGATGCTTTGATTGTTGGTCAGTTGGGTTAGGTAGGGAGATACAAGAAGAAGGAAGTATTTATACTGTAATTTGCTCCTCTGGTATTTTTGCTTTTGGGAGCATTTTAAGTGAAAGAAGTGATCCTTCTTCTGCTCCTGAGAGGAGTGATTTAGGCCTCTAATTTGAGGAGAGCATCCTGGATTACAAATCTTGCTCTGCTACATGCAAAAACATTTAAAGGTTCCAGCGATGTTTTAGAGTTGTCCGGCTGTTACCTTTCTGAGGTGTTTCTCTTTAAATTTTTAAAGAGATCTTACAAGCCTTATTTAAACCTGTGAATTTTACTGTACAGATACTGAAAGCCTAACAGTGGCACACAGGATCTCAGGGCCTTGCTGTCATTTGGAAGTTTTTATGATGATACTATTTTAAGCTTATTTCTAATACCTAGAAGTATATGCCTCAAATTGCTAGTTGGTCTTCACACATACTATGAATTAGCTTCCCTTTTTTCTGCTGTTGGTCATATCCAATTTCAAATGATACACCTTGAAGAGACCTATCTTTGTTACAATCAGCTACTCACTGTCCTAGATCATGGCCTCTAATAGTTGTGATACAAGGTTCTGAGACTTGGGGGTTTTGGCTTGAATATAAATGGACTTTTTCTCCAGAGAATGACAAAAATTAGACCTTCACTGGATATATTCAGGATCAAACTAATCTGATATACTCTTCAAGGACATAAACACATTGAAAATTAGACAGTGCAAATAGAAAACTAAAATATCTGTTGACAAGAAAATGAACAATAGGCAGATGTCCAAGCTGGTAAGATACTGTCACATCAAAATGGTTGAAATTTAAGTTTGCTGAAAGAGGTAGCTTTTGAAATAGCTTTTGAAAAAGGCAGGATCAATAGATTAGATTGTAGATCTAAAATAACTACTTTAAAAATGTCTTGGTTTTGTTTTGTTTATCTGTATCAATGCAGGTCATGTACTTCTGATTCTATTCTGAATTTTACTTCATATGTTTCTCAGGTTGTAGTTATTTATGTTAAAATTATTCATTGCATTTGAGAGTATAGATTTTCATTACTGAGTAACCAGTTCATGCTCTTTGTTAAAATGTAATTTTTGTATATCAAAGGTGGGCAGTATATTCTATTTTTATCTTACCATATTTATACCTTCTTTGAATGCTTGGTTCTATTTTTTCTGCTTTTGATATCTACTTCAATGGTAGTGACAAGGAGATTTTGAGTAGACCTTTGTTTCCGTCTCCACTTTTTTATATGTTGAGATAATTCATGAAAAATCTATATTGCCATTTTCATTCTAAAGTCAAAATGTTAACTTTATTAGTACAGAGAAATACACTTTTTGTTGTGCTTATACCTGTATGTAGGTATCCATGGAATTTTCTTAGTATGATCATTTTGACTAGACTAAAATCCTTGTATTTTTACGTTAGATTTCTTACCACAGAGATTATTTTAGGCTGCTCATTGAAAAAAATTACCTGAAGTAAGGACATCTTTACTAGCTGCAGGCAGAGTAAATGTCACCATGTTAAGGTCTGAATGACTACCTTGGGGCACAGTAACTGCCCTATGTTAAAAGCTGCCACATACTGCGTATAGTCCTTAAGCTTGCCAAAAAGGGTCCAAGTCGTGGTTGAAAAACTTTCTTTTGAGAGGATTTTTTTCATTTTCTTTTGTTATAAAATTAGCAAGTTTTTACAAGCTTATATTTACTCTTACATGTGCAGGGATTTTACTTCTGTAGTGAAAAAGTAGCAGCCTCACAGTAGCATATCTGAAGGATCCTACCTTGTAGAATCTGTAGCTTACTTCTATTAGAAATAACTTCTATAACTAATAATAATTATAATAATTCTAGGAATAATACTTTTATATTAGGAATAACTTTTATATAGTATTCCAGGAAGGCTGTAACTCTTATGGCCAAATAATAAGCCAAAAAATAAGCAATGCAAAAAGATAACCCATTTGTCTATCAGTGATTTTCTCCATCCTCTTCTTCCAGACTTTATTCACAGACACTTCTCTTCTCAAGGACACAGGGTATGTTTCTGTCTGGCTTTATGCTGCTCTTTTTTTCAGTCTTTTAAGCTCAGCAAATTTTTTCCACCTCCTTTTCAAACTGACTTTGTGGAGATTCGACGTATTTCATCTTCCTCTCCCTCTTTTGGGAACTGCCGTCCTTATGAGATCCTAGTTTGATGTTCACCAGTTTTAGGAATTTCCAGTTGAATCTATAGCATAATTTTCATTTTTGCATTGAGACAGCTTTTCTAATGGCGGTTGCTTCATCACACAGAGCTGATGAATTACACTGTCATTATAATTTACCACTGTTGAGAGTTTTTTAAAAAGATCAAATTACTTTTAAATTACATTCTACATTTCTTCCAAATATAGCTTCATATTATTTGAGTCAGCTCACCTGAAGTCATATTAATTTTAAGTATGGAAGCCTTAAATGGTAAAATGGTTCTTCTGTGTCTTTCCATCTACAAAGAACAAGCCCACACTGATTTTCCTCTAGATTTTTTATTTACATTGCAGGCTGATAAAAGAGGCCTGCTGCTATTACCAGACATAAAATCTCATAATGAGTGTAATGTTGTAGCAATTTAGTGTATGATGTAGCTTAATTGGAGTTTCCTAGGAACATCAGGCCGTATTCACAGCTCAGACTTAGCAACCTCTGTCAAACATTTCCCTTTGTGTAACATCTATGTAGCTGTCACAGATGATGTTCACACTTCTATCACTGCTAGCTAGTGTAGGCATCATATTCAGATGTCCGCTTTGGCACGTGTGCGTTGGACTGCCCTTTAGTAAAACTAAACTTAAGTAAAGTTTTAGGAAACTTCTAGTTTCCTTTATTTCTGACAGACTCTTTTTGACAGCAGAAATTCAAATTCAAATTCAAATTAAAAATGGAAGCAAGAAAAGCCTTGTATCTCAGTTTTATCAGACATGTTGTCTGTGTGTACTTTGTAACCTATTCTCCTTTACACACTAATTTTTCATTAATGTAAATGAAAGGTTCAAAGAAGCTGTGGGTTGGGTAATCTTCTGTACCTATGCATGTTTTGATGAAGGATAATGTCTTAAGTCAAAAATAAGCAGGAACAACAAACATGCTGCTAATTCAAGTATTTTAATCTTCTATAGGCATTACAGAAGTAGAATATGTATGTAGAAATTCTATATCAAAGATTTACTGCTATAAAATCAGTAATTGAATGTTGGAAAAGAAAAATAGTAGGTTGTAGTTAGAGGATAACTCTCAATTCCAGCGTGATGCAGCTGTGAAGGAGCCAAACCAATTCTAAGATCTCTTAGCAAGGTATTTTTTAATGAAGATAGAGAACTATCATTGCATGTTTCAGATTTCTGACATTGTGTGCAGAAAGACATGCATGTAAAGGGAAAAAGATCCAGAGGAAAGAATGTCTGTTTTTAAATAGACTTTAATAGCTCATTTTATTTAACCTACATGAATGAAAATGTAAAGGGAGTATAATACTTCTTCATTAACACATGTTGGAGGCAAGTGAGTACCAAAACAGGATAAAAATTGGATTAAAGGATAAAAGTGTCAAAAAATCAAAGTAAGTAAAATTTGCCATAAGTAAATCAGAATCAGGATCAGGAATTAGAAGGTTTCCAACTATCTAAAGAGTGAAGTTCTTCACATCATAAAGAGTTAAGTCCTGAAGTTCCTATAATCTTCAAATAGGGCAATACGTTCAAGATACCAAAACTGGTTTAGGTGGTATCTGATAAGCATGTAGAAGGGATTATGGAAGTAGGAGAATTCTTAGAGATATAAAATTACAACTGCACTATGAGGTTTTGGATTTCTAAGGTACTGATACAAAGGGAGTTGAATAGAAACTCCATTGTTACTTCTTTGTATTGTTTTTACATGGGCAGAGAAAAAAATTTTTTTCCCCTAATGCATTTTTTTGGTGTAATGAAAGAACTGGTGTGATGTTTTCTTGCCTCTGAAGCATGGAATTGTCCACAGCCAAAAAGTATATATAGGCTGTCCTGTCACTCCTACTGAATCCTAAATTTAATTGAATGTCTGGTTGATATGGTGTGTTCAGGTTTAAAGCAGTTACCGGATTTGACTTTCAAGGATTTATTTTTTTCACAAGGATCTTTGTTTTAAAGGACTCACCTTTTCTAAAAGGTAAAATATGCAATATACCCTAGGGTCATCATGGAGTTTTATTTCACAGATTTTTAACTGCTGCAGTAACGTTATACATTGGCAATGTCCTGAATCCCTCCTGTTTTTTCTATGTGTGTCATAGGATGCTTGTAGCTTTTGGTCTTTCCTGCAATTTTGCATTTAGTACAGGATAGAATCATAGAATGGTTTAGGTTGGAAGAAACCTCAAAGGTCATCTAATCCAACCCTCCTGCCATGGGCAGGGACACATCCCACTAGACCAGGTTGCCCAAAGCCCTGTCCAACCTGGTCTTGAACACTTCCGAGAGGGGGGCATCCATAGCTTCCCTGGGCAACCTGTTCCAGTGTCTCACCTGCCTCACAGTAC
>NW_010194196.1:0-25491 GCF_000695765.1 Mesitornis unicolor | reverse complement strand
TACCATTACCCCTCATTCTGTCATTACCTGCCCTTGTAAAAAGTCCATCCCCAGGTTTCCTGTAGAACTTCTTCAGGAACTGAAAGGTTGCAATAAGGTCCCTCCAGAGCCTTCTCTTCTCCAATGGAGAAGAAGGATGTTGAGAAACATCTATGAACTCTGAAAACATGTAGAAAGAATATATTTACTCAGAAACAGAAAAATCTTGTTTTCTTCCCTGAAACTTAGATAACTAGACTCATTGACTTGAGTGATCCATATAGACACAGTTTTTCTACCACTCATTGCAAAGAGAACTGAACTTAGAATCAAAGAATCATTTAGGTGGGAAAGAATCATCAAGTCCAACTGTTAACCTAGCAATGCCAACTCCACCACTAAACCATGTCCCTAAACACCATGTCTACCTGTCTTTTAAATACTTCCAGTGATGTTGACTCCCTCACTTCCCTGGGCAGCCTGTTCCAATGCTTGACAATCCTTTTGCCGAAGATTTTTTTCCTAATATCCATTTTTCCTAAGACCTCCCCTGATACATCTTGAGGCCATTTTCCTATGTCCTATCACTTCTTACTTAGCAGAAGAGACCAACCCCCCTACCTCACTATAACCTCCTTTCAGGTAGCTGTAGAGAGCTATAAGGTCTCCCCTCAGCCTCCTCTTTTCCAGGCTAAACAACTCCAGTTCCCTCAGCCACTCCTCATAAAACTTGTGCTCCAGACCCTTCACCAGCTTCATTGTCTTTCTTTGAACACACTGCAGCATCTCAATGTCCTTCTTGTAGTGAGAGGCCCAAAACTGAACACAGTATTTGAGGTCCAGCCTCACCAGTGCTGAGTGCACAGTCACTTCCTTGGTCCTGCTGGCCACGCTATTTCTAATACAAACCAGGATGCCATTGGCCTACTTGACCTGTGCACACTGCTGGCTCATATGCAGCTGGCTGTCAACCAGTACCTCCAAATCTTGCTCTGCCAAGGAGCTTTCCAGCTCCTTTTCCCTAAGCCTGTAAGTTGCATGGTTGTGACCCAAGTGCAGGACTTGGGATTTGGCCTTGTTAAACCTTATACAGCTGACCTCAGCCTATTGATTCAGCCCTGTCCAGATTCCTCTGTAGAGCCTTCCTACCCTCAAGCAGGTCAACGCTTCTGCCCAATATGGTGTCATCTGCAAACTTACTGAGGGCGTTCTCGACTTTCTGAGGGTAACTGAAGTTCCTATACTTAAGAAGGATTAGAGACTGTCACACATATCCACTCTTTCCAAATCTCCAGAATAAGTATTTCTAAGGTAAAAATTACCTTCTTTAATAAATTAAATTTTTACAGCTCTCTTGTAATTTACTTACACCCTAGGTGTTTGGATTAAATTTAAAGCTCAGAAAACTGAGAGCAATTAGCTGCGTATCTTAATGTAAACCAGCTTTTATGTGGCCACCAGAATCCCATGGTCTTCAAGATGTGGTAGTTCTTCTTAGAAATAACTCAACAGGTCATACCTTTTCTTTTTTGATATGAACGTCATAATTAATTTTTTACAGAAGTTTTCTATGTAAATTTTTAAATGCAGTAGATAGAAGTGAAACAATATATCCCATAGAAAAAATCATATATAATCAGGTTTTTTTGATATTTTATATTAACCTTTCTGTTGTCTTAAATCTGAAGAAATACAGATTTTAATTTTCTTTCATAGGAAATCATGAAATATTCTTCTTTCAATCTTAGGTTATTGTACAGAGAAGCTATTCATCTGTAATAAAAGACATATAACTTAAATTAATATTACAGTCATGTTTTAATTTGAATGCTTACATAATGAATTTTATTAGTATATTATCATCTGATTGTTATAGAACAATGCAGTTATGGTTGTTCCAGTCTTTTGCTTAGTATAACTATTTTGATTTTCTTTATATAAATAAATTTTGGTTTCCTGATGAAACCATTTAAAAGCAAACATTTACTATTAGATATTAACCACATTTGACCTTATCTCTGTGGGAGGAAAACTAGAACATTATGAGAAAAACAGTAGGTAAGAGGAAAGCAGGACAATGTTGTTTTTCAAAGTATCACAGAAATACCCGCAATGTTATAGGCATACAAAAAAGGCACTGTCTGGTATCTCATCTTCTCCATTAGCAGTGTCTCAAAACACTTTAAGGAGTTAAATACATTTGAGAGCAGAGGAAGAGACAGAGACCTGTGGATACAGGAAGGTTGTTTTTTTTCCCCTTGTAGACTTGTACTGTTAAGTTGAAAGTTCATAACTACATAAGACTTATCTTTGTAATTTAATGGGTTTATTTTTCAGTTGATAAATGTAGGGTTTTCTACATGTAAACCACAGGATCAGTGCTGGGTCATGATGCATCTGCTTAAAGCTCCTGACACATCACGAAGAAAAATGATGCCTATTGTCAGAGGGAAACATGTTAGACAACTGCTCCCTAAGGCTCTAGTGTTCATAGTAATTGCTAAATCATTTACATCATACAGGAGCAATATAGCAATATAGCTACAGTAAATGACTCACACATATCTGCTGCTTTGTATTTACAGTGGAGAGATGGTAAGTGCCAAGTTTCATAGGTGCTGCTAAAAACAATACACTATTTTAAATAAGCTTGTGCTACTTCACACTGTCCAGATCTAGTAGAGATGCTTAGAAAAATTCTGTGAAATCCACTTCAAAAATTTGCTCTTCTTTATTATAACTGGCTTGAAAATACAACCTTTTAAGTGGATGGTGTAACATTTCTCTCTCCTTAAATTCTAATTTCAGTGATTTAAATTTACTGTGTAGTCTATTCTTTCTTTAGGGACATAATTCATGTTTCATAAAATGTACAAAGTTAGAATTTCTAATCAGCATTTTAAGAGCTTTTTCTGGAAAAGAGATAATGGATTTGTAAGGAAATAGAGAAACTAACTACCATGATAATAGTGCCAGGTGTAAAATGATAGATATATCTCAGCAACTAGCTTTATTAATTTTGATTGATACAAGGTTTGTTTCTTTGAAATACGGTACTTCAGTACAATTATGAAATGTTCCTTTGTGGTGCTATTCTGCCTTTCCAGCATTTGTTTTAAATATTTCAATTTTGTTTACTTAAATTGAATAATGTAAAAGTTACGGAGAAATTCTCCGATTTCTAGCTTCACTCCCTTACTGACAATAGGCCCAAAGGATGTAGGAGTAATGCAAAGACAGAGTAGCCTGCCTCTTATGGAAAAAGTCCCATGTAATGTTAGGCAGGCACAAAAGATCTGAAGAAGACTAGGTTGATGCTAACTGCCTGGAAGGAAGATAGCTGCAATGTGAGATTTAGGTTTAGAGAGGACAAGAAAATAGAATACCATTTTTTTTCTCTTTAGATGCCCTCTATTAGGGGAAAAAAGTGGATGTGGAAATCATAATGCCATCCTATGCTAATGTAAAGTGAATATAATGGTTTTGAATGAACTAAAATGGAATGTAACATTTTGGGTTGTTTGGGTTGGTTGTTTATTTTTTCACACTGGAAATTCATAGAAACCAAAGGCTTTTATTGTGACCTTGAAATGATAAATCCAGCCCTAATCAGAGAAGTGATGTAATGGACATAATGCAATTTATCATGTACATATTCACCTTCTCCTTAATTGTTGTAACAGATCTTTATGTTTGGTAGCAAAGCATACACTTTGTGCCCTGTGGTTTCTAAGAGTTCAGGCCATCAAACTGCAAGTTTCATGTACTTCTCTTGTCTGTGTTGATGGAAGAGGACACTCGATAATGTACAGGATAAGTTCTTATTGAGCTGGTATGTCTAAGTAATAATGTTCTAATGCCTTTGTTTAAATCTGTTGAGTTGCAATCATCTGTTTAGGTGCAGACTCCCAGTACTGCAAGTAACTTTATATGAGTACAAGCATCTGTTTTCGCAAAGTCATTTCCAGGATCATATCCAGGAACTGCTGGATCATGACTTAAGAAACATTAGTAGCTGCTGCATTTGTAATAAATGCTAACTGTGTTTTCAACACTTTACAAAACACAGACAAAAGCCTTCTTCCAGTCCTGTGATTGCCTTTCAGTTAGGACTGTGTGTTTCTATTCATATAACTCCTCTGTAGTATCTAGATAATTTTCTTATCCTGAGCTACCATCTCCTACTATACATGGCATAAAAATAAGCAGATAGAAAAGGTTTTACTTGTATGCAGTTTCCAAACCACATTCTAATGATTCTGAGAGGGTTTATATAACAAATATATGAATAACCAGAGACAATACCATTCCAAGCCTGCAAAGCTGAACAAATAGATAATTCCCACTTTTCTGAAGGAACATTTTGAAGTCTGCATGATCATTTGAAATCATTATTGGTTATTGTAAGCCTAAAGCAGAGCTACAGCCATCCAGACCTAGAGACCTGAGACAGTGTTATGACTGGTACCTGAACCTGAATTAAAAATCCAAAATAAACTCAGTTGTTAACACAATTAATTGTTTTTCATGTGAACAGAAATTAATTTGCTCGTCCTAAGAAAATACCAATCTTGGGAGTTTTGACTTTCAGAAATTAAAAAAAAAAATCACTTTGTTGATGGAAGGTATAAAAGCAATCTCTTAGCAAGGTGAGGAACAATTGCTGGCTTCTCTTGTATATGTTTCAGTATTTCTGTAATATTCTGAAGTTAATGCAGCATTCAATAATCTCAGAAATTATCCTTGGACTACAGAAAGTGGTCTACATTTCAGGAATGTTTAAGGAACATTTCCTGATCATCTTCTGCTATGGTCACTTAACGAGAACTAATATGTTTAATTTCTTATTTGATTTAGCTTTTATTACAACAAAAATATTTTCTGATCAGAATACGGATGCCAGTTCATATTACTGAATGTCATGCCTGACTGATATGGTTGAACAATTTATAAATTGCTGTTTAAAAATGAAATGTGAAAAAAACTGTCAAAAACAGAAGGTGAAGTGAGTTGATTCTTCACATGCCAAGGTTGGATGCATTGAATTTTAAACAGTTTTAATATTATGTTAAGAGCTATTCTCTGTTCTTCATTTATTGCAGGCTGCAAGCTGGTAAGCTTTTAGTCTTCTTGAAAGTTTTACTCATAAGATAACTTAGTCTTGCCCCTCTAGCCTCATCCTTTTGTTGCCTTCTTTACAGATTCATGTTGTGTAGCACAAGCTAAGAGGGCAGATGCATAGTCTGGGAAGTCTCCAAACTCAAGGTACTTCAGTGCACTGAATGCATTCAATGTATGCATTGTGGGATCTTGTTAGTCTGTCATAAAAATGCACCGAGGTTGAACACATATTCTGACTCTGTGCATATTGGTATGCATCTTGGCCTACTACTTAATTCATTTATTTGTTCCTGATCTAATGAAAAGTTTTAATTTTTTTACGGAAATAACATATTTAGAATTTGTGTTTTGTAGGAGTAGTGATAATAGGTTTAAGCTTTATTGTCAAAATGATACAAATATTCCATTAAAAATTCCTGTGGCTGAGGGGATTTTGTGCAGGATTATTAGATCCTGTTGAATCCTGAAAATACTGCCAGAACTGATGGTCTCTGTCTTTCTACCTAATGATCTAGCATCTTAATGGCAGCTGGAAAATAATTTGGGAAAGTATTTCTAATCATATGAATGGTCTGAAGTTAGTCTTCTACCATTCTTACAAAGGGAGAGTGACTCAAATTCTTCTAGGCCTGGATGGTGGACAGAAATTATTGTGTCAGTGATTCAGTAAACTAAAGGTTAAAATTAGGAACAAGTCATGAACTACGTATGACCACTGATTTTACAAACAGTATTTAGGATTTTTTTAAGCAGGACTCTTCATCTTCACTAAAAAACTATATTAATAAGCTATTTTTCAAATTCTTCACACAATTTAAAGACATTTTCTAAGCTATTTTTTTAACAAAAATCTGTGCTGTTGATAGCAATTCTCTACTGGATAGGAACGCAAGAGCAGGCTGTATACAAAGCCTTGATAATACTAGATTTAAAAAAAATAAAGATTTGGTTTTAAAGATGCTGTGAGGACAGGTGAGGAAACTGTGCTAGTTGAGTCTAGAAAAGAGATGGCTTTGGGAGGACCTAGTAGCAGCCTGTCCATACCTGCAGGATGGTTAGTGAGAAACTGAGCCAGGGTCTTCACAGCAGTGCATGATAGGACAATGAGACAACAGTCATAAACTAAAGCAGAGCAGGCTTTGATTAGATAAAAGAAAAGTTTCCTCTACAAGAATTACAAGAATAATTAAATATTGGACCTAGCAGGCCTGTGGGAGCTCTGGCCCAACTAGACAAAGCCCCAAGCAACCTGGTATGAGATCAGTGTAGGCCACACTTTGAGCAGAAATCTGGACTGGAGATCTACTAATGTCCTTTCCCACCTGAATAATTCTGTGATACTATGAAATACAAAAGTGTGGGGAGAGGATAGAAGCAAGAAGTGTAATAGTCTAAATATTTAGAGACATCCTTTGGGTTGTCATTACTGTTTTGTAAACAGGTATCTGAAAGTGATGAATCATAGAACCATAGAATCATAAAATGTACTGGGTTGGAAGGGACCTTTAAGGATCATCTAGTTCAACCCCTCTGCAGTAAGTAGGGACAAATATTACTAGATTAGGTTGCTCAGAGCCCCATTAAGCCTAACCTTGAATATCTCCAGGGATGGGTTCTCCACCACCTCTCTGGGCAACCTGTTCCGATGATCTATCACCCTCATATTGAGCAACTTTTTCCTAATATCCAACCTAAATCTACCCTTTTCTAGTTTAAAATCATTACCCCTTGTCCTGTCGCTACATGCCCTAGTGGACAGTTCTTCCCCAGATTTCTTATAGGCACCTTTCAGATATTGGAAGGTTGCTATAAGGTCCTCCCAGAGCCTTCTCTTCTCCAGGTTAAACAACCCCAACTCTCTCAGCCTACCTTTATAGGAGAGGTACTTCAGCCCTTTTATCACCTTTGTGGCCCTCCTCTGGACCCACTCCAGCACTTCAATGTCCTTTCTGTGTTGGAAACTCCAAAGCTGGACTCAGTACTCCAGGTGAGATCTCACCAGAGCAGAGTAGAGGGGTAGAATCACCTCCCTCGATCTGCTGGCCACACTTCTTTTGATGCAGCCCAGGATGCAGTTGGCCTTCTGGGCTGCAGATGCACACTGATGGCTCATGTCCAGCTTCTTATTTACTAGTAGCCACAAGTCCTTTTCCTCAGGGCTGCTATCCAGCACATCGTCTCCTAGCCTATATCAGTAACAAGTATTGTTCTGACCCAGGTGCAGGATTCTGCACTTGGCCTTGTTGAACCTCATGAGGGTTCAACCTGGGCCCACTTCTCCAGCTTGTCCAGGTCTCTCTGCATAGCATCCCTTCCTTCTGGCACATTAACCTCACCACCCAGCTTGGTATCATCAGTGAACTTGCAGAGGGTGCCCTCAGTCCCACTGTCAATATCATTAATGAAGATATTAAACAGCACTGGTCCCAGGACAGACCTTTGAGAGACACCACTTGTCACTGTCTTCCATTTAGACACCGAGCCATGATGAGAAACTGTTTTTACTAAATGAACAGCAAATCCAACTCTACTGCCTAATCCAGGAGAAAAAATAAAGGATATCGGTACTGAATTTTTAGCTTTTGAGCATGAAACAAATATTATCCTATTCTGTTTTGCATGATACAATAGAAACATTTCTTTAAATGTGATTTATCTTTGTTGTTTCCTTCAATGTGATGATTGACCTAAGACATGATGAGAGACTGTTAGATTTGGCCTAGGTCAACAATAAAAATCAACATTTAAAATCTCTGAAAGTGACTTAAATTGAAGTGTAAAAAGCAAATGGCTTAAGGAAAGGGTTTATTCCACTTTTTTTTTTCTTTTTAAGGATTAGGGCTTTCTTGAAGAATGGCACCTGCAATTAGACTAATGGGATAAAGTGGGATAACTTAACAGTAACTTTCAGTACTTAGGTCTCACAATAATGACTGAGCATTTTCTTGTAGAATTTTTTATTAATGCTCTATTTATAGCTATCTAGGGATATTATGTTTTTGTGGGTTTTGGGTTTTTTTTAAGTACGAAAAAGAAATCTGGAGCAGATGTCCCCGTACAAAATATCTCAAAGTCGGTATTTCACACATATCTTGGTCTCTGGTGTGCTACAAGAATGTCTGAAATTACCTATTTTTCCTAATTCTGTAACTAGCTATCACAGATTGCAACAGTAGTTAAAGATTCACAGAAGTCTAAATTATTATTGCCTTTGGAGTTTCTCATCTTTCATTCTCATGGCCTTAGAGCACTTTCAAGACCTTTTTCTACTGTAAGGTTGTATTATATTCTTCAGTCGTGTCTTGAGGAGGAGAGGAAAAGGGAAGGCTTTATATAGCTTTCCTCACCTTCCCCTTTACCTCTACAGCTATATGAACGTACACCAAACACTTTTACATGTCCTTTCTGCTTCAGTTTTCATGTTATCTACATAATTAATTTCTATTTCTGTATAGTACAAGGCCTGATTTTTCTTTTATATTTGCAAAGTACCTTGCACATGGTAAAATGCAGGCAGGCAACATAAGACAACAACATCTGGAAACATTATATCACTTCCTTTCTGCAATGTTTTCATAGTGGCATACGTTTGCTTTTAATCTTTTCATTCATTGAAATTTTTCATATCCTATTTTAGTAATGTATTTGAGAGTAAAATAAGGTGAGAGATGTAAGGGGTTTTTATTAAGGAGAAAAGTTTGGCCTTCAGATTTGATATTTCTGATGCAACATTTTATATTAAAGTACCACCACAGGTTTTACTATATAATGTTGTCTGTTTAGAAAAATATATAAAAAAATATGTGATAATCTAACAAATTACTCTTAACTAATATCAGTTAGCAGAATTTTTTAATGTTATCCAGTACATTTTTTCCAGTTGTAATCGCTATCAGCATTCCTTTTATTTGTACTTACTCCTGACTCATTTTGATCAACATAAATGCAGACTCCTCTTGCATTAGATTTTGAGACTGGTAGCAGGAAAGGTAAGGGTTAATATTGAAATAACTATCAGAAGTCCAATGCAATGCAAATAATTTAGATTTTATGACATCCTGTTTGTTCACTGCTTCCAAGTGAAACCTATTTCACAAGGATGCAAAACAAATTCCTAGGAGAAAAAAATCATTGCAAGTAAATATATTCAAATAAACATGTTATTCCAGAAAATAGAAAAATTAGTTTGTTCACAATAAAAACAATAAAAACTAGACATATTGTCTTCAAACAACACTTTTTAATATGATTTTTAAATAAGTATTGTGATATCATCCATACTGTTTTGAATTAGTACCTAAAAAATGTAAAACTAAGCAAATTAATTTCTGTAAAAACCTGCTTTACTTTATCATAGTTAACAAGCTAAAGATTTCTTCTACTTAATGAACTTTTCATCTTTTATTTTAGTTTCTAGTCTTTTCTTTATGTTCTTTATTTTTTCCCCACTGCTCCTTTTTTAAACTAGGTAAAAATGTTTACTATAGGTAAACATATATAATTTTAAGTATTTCAAGCATATCAGTTATATATTGAATGGAAAACTGTTATAATTTTGACAGGTTGGGTTCTTTCCACACACAGAGAATGTCTCTGTTACAAATCATGAAGTGGGATGACCTTGTATAGCATAATGTTTTACTTCTGTTGCTATGTTTAACCATGGCCATCCATTTTTTTTCTCTTTTAATGTGATTGATGTTTCTATTTAAATGGGACAGTTTATTAGGAAAATAAGTTAATAGTTTGAGGTTTGTTTTTTTTATCTCTTGGGTTATAACCTGTCACTATTGATATGAAACATCAGATAACTACAATAAGGCACTGAATCCCTCTTGTAAAAAGAAAGGTGGATGTAAGGTTTAGGTAAACAAATTACCACTTTTAGAACCTTTTTCAAGTGTATGGATTTTCTGATTGGTTTACATGGGAATATTGATATGGAAGTGTATTTCTAGGACTGTATTTTCTCTTTATATTGCCTCATTATTAACTATTATTACGACAGTTTTACACTTTTATTTTATCTGTTCTTATGTTTTTAAAGAGTTGTTTTCTTCCTTACCTTGCAGTTCACTTGATCATCTCTATAGAACTTCCTTCAGAACTCCCCAGGTGTCCTTTAAGATGCACCTATCTCTGCTAGTACTGTTTTGCTTCTTTGTAGTTGATGCTACAAGGGACAAATTTTGTAAATGTTTGTAAATCATGTAGATCATAACAATAATCAAACTCAGTCAAAATAATTGAGATACAGGGTATATGGGACAGAATTATGGTTTTCAGCTGATCTTCAGATGACAGCTTGTGCCTTCTCATGTTTTGCATGGGCTTATAGGCACTTCAGTGCTGAATCTGAATTGGTGATCATACTCTCTAGTGTTATAGCTATTAGGAGCTACCTGGTCTTACAAATTATTTATACAGACTGTAGACAAATGCATTCCATCCTTTAACAATCCTAAAGATTACACAAGACTGCTTGACTGTCTTTCTTAGTAGAGGGAATGTTGTAATCAGAGAAGACTGTAATACAAGTGGAAATAGTCCAATACAAATTGCTGCCTATTGACACTGGTTAATTTACAGTATACAGGCACATCTCTTACATTTTACATATGATTATTTCAATTTTTATTGTGTAAGTTGTGTTAGCAGTATGTTAGCAATAGCGAAAATAACAGATTTCAGTAATAATAAGGATTCAAAAGAGTGTATGGAACTGCTTTTCAAGGACATTTGTCATTAGATCACAGTGCTTATTATAGGCACTGTGTGAAGAAGAACACAGTAATTGCATGGGCAATTCATGAGGGCTGATGTTTCAGATTCTATTGGACACACATTCAGAAAACGTGTCACAGGAGATGGTAAGGACAAGGGAGCAGGGAAAATTCAACTTTTTGGTTCATTTGCAATGAAAAATTTGCTTTCAAATCACTATAAATTTTCATTGGAAAAGGGGGTGAATGGCACCAAAATTACCTGAAATTTTAAAATTTACCTAAAGGTAAAGAAATTTATAATTTGAGGTCACAAATTACTCTCCTTTAGTAGTATTGAATTGTCTCATTTACAAATATTTTATACTGATATCCTGGAAAATGTCACAATGACGCATAGGTAGAAATAAGGTTTTAATCTCTTCCCCGCTTCTAAAAAATGTAGTGTGCTCCTATGAAATACCCTTTGACAAAGTTACATGTTTACTTTTTTCCAATTTAATTTTTTGACAGTGGACACTGACTGAAATAATTTTTAATTGAATATGAGGAAGATATTCATGCTTCCAGAACATGGAGCTCAAAGACATACCGTATTTCCCAGGCATTGCATATTCAATAAGGCCTGCATCTGGAAGTCACGTACATTTTCAGCTCTTTTTATAAGAACCCAACAGAGCTTGTAATTTCTGTTCAGCTGTGTAAATAGTGGATATACAGAGATGAGCTAGTGGAATTGTGTAACCACATCCATGTTGAAGTGCAGTATCATCTAATTGTGAAACACATAAATTTCTAAGGGGAAGGAGGGCCTTCCTACTTCTACCTACACCTGACTGTAGTGGAATGCCATGAAGTTTTGTAATTACCACTCAGACAAATAAAGCAATGCTTATTAGTTTGGGTCATCCTGTAATTGTCCCATGTCAGGCACAGGAGGAGTGAGAATTATGTATGTTTTTACAAGATTCATTTTAGATACTTTAGATATCTTTATCTTATATATATAAGTATATAAGTATATATAAGTATACTTTAGATACTTTTAGATAACTTTATAGTTTTTATGCTGCTGTAATTAAAGGAATACCAAAAGATTGCTATCTTTTAGAGGCTATAGAAAAACACATTCAATCTGTGACTTACTGTTAAACTGTTTTTTTCAGGTTACTTGGTAATGCATTATATTGCAAGTTGACAACAAATCAGAACATTCCTCCTATAAAAATAATGTGAAAAAATAAATCTTAGCTTTTACACCACCAGCAATGACCAGAAACAGATGTGTGCTGTATTTTTATTAGTGTGCTTCCTAGTGATTTGGGTAAGCTTTTAGCATGATGTCAATTGACGACCACTTTCCAAACAGAGATGGAAAATATACAAGGGAAAACAAAGTCGTTGTCAGATTATTAAAAAAAAAAAAAATTTAAGCCAATGTTCTAAAAACGGGCTTCTAACTTCTTGTTCTAATTGGAAACACTCTAATCCAATGCTGCCGACTGTAGCTGATTGCAGAGTTAATTGCTCTTATGTAACAACTAATATCTGTCAGTAACATATACTGTATAACACTGGCAGGTTTTGAAAACAGTTTGGTCTCTTTGCCCCTTCCTTCTTTGTTGTTCTGTTTACTGTGCCCAGTTAATGTGCTCTTGTGCCATAATAATCTCTAGCTAAATGGTAATTGCTCTATTGACAGCATTACTGTACATTTTTGACACATCATTATTCATACTTAACCACTTGACCTGGAATAAATGTTAAAGCAATTACTACTGAGAGCCTTTCTATGAGAAAATTGAGGCAAAGTTTAAAGATAATCAAAATGCAAAGCTGATCATGATAGCAACTGGAAAAATGGCAAATCCTATTAAACAGATTTTTATTAGCCAAGTTGATGCCAGTAGATATTATCTGGTAATTTAGTCTTATTAAAAAGAAAATAAAGCAGCTAATTGTTTACTATTTTGGAACTTATTTCAGCTTGCAATTTGCAACTGAAATTAAGCTTTATGTGGCTCATCTATTTTGTCACATTGAAATATGAAAATCATTTGATACAAAGCACATCTGCTCAGTCCCTTCCATGTTACTAGCAAATCCTCATTCAGTATGTTTCATACCTGTTGAGACATTACATTCATGCATACAGCACCAATATTTTAGATATTAATCTCTTACAAACCTTGTATATTCAGCTCTTAAAATTCATACTTACTATTTTTCCTTCATTATACATACCTTTTACAACAGCAAAAAATGTGTGAGTGTAATCTGTTGGTTGGCTTTGAGACTTTAGAGGGAATCTGGAAATGCAGAGGGACAGAGTTATTGCTATGCAATTCTGTGAAAATTGTCCAAATCTCCCAGACCAGCATTTTATTTTGATAGTTAATTGCATATTTGCTCTAGTTGTGTTTGTATTCTAAAAGGAAAGTTAAATGTTTTCCAGTTTAGTTGTTTAAAAAGTGGCATTTAAACTGATCTCAAATAATTTCACAGGACTCAATTACAGCACAATGCCTTCAGTACAGTGCTTACAGTAAAAGCTGTAATTATAAAAGAATGCCAAAAAACATCAAGAAAGCCTTAAAGGGATAGTGTAAGCTTTTACTGCCCCCGTCTGAACTATGAGGCATGCTTGAAAACCACTATCAGGATGCAGAAAACTGATAGTTGATATGTCACTATTGCTGACATGGGAGAACTGTTATAAGGGGCAGAAACTTACAGTGGTTTCTATATTAATGAAGCTTTTCCACACTTAATGAAAGCAAAGAAAGACTGGGGTTTTTTAATTAATAAAATATTAAAAACACGGGAGGAAATCTTCTCTTTTCATGCCGATACACATTCAGAACAGCAATAATGACTTCTGCAGCAGTGCTTTATCAGGAAGAAATCCTTTTTTTTTTTAAAGCGCTCTCAACTCCCTGTTAACTACTTCAGTGTACTGCATGCCTATCAAGATTGTTCAGAGGGCATTTAATAGCTTAATTTCTAAAGCTTTCAATCACATTATCATTTCTGATTAGTTATAAAGGAGCTTTTACAGTAAAAGTAAAGCACTACCAATTGTCTAATAAATTTTCAAAACTGTAGGCAGACTAAACTCTTGTAGGTCTCTTCTATTGCTGCTGTGATTTTTATTCCTAGCTGAGAAAACTTCTAATAATATTTTGTCTGGAACATTATAAAATATATATTTATTGAAAACATTAATAAATTATGTCAGCTGTCAGTCTTCTAGCATTAAGGAACTTGGGAATTAGTTCGATGTTTGACTTCTCCAGCTTTTATTGAGATACCTCTGTGTGCATCAGAATTTAAGCACCACAAAGCATTTCCACTAGATAAAGCTTTTTGTATGGTTGATTTTTGCATATAATTTTCCAATATTTTTATTCCTACTTTGTGTCCTTTCCAATTTGCTTTATACGCATAATCCATTAAGCCTTCCTTTTCTTATAACAATGGACACGGAGACCAAAAGTCCTGTTATGTGATTTTGCTTGTTTTTTTTTTATTTTTATTTTTTTTTGGTAGACCAAGCATCTTTTTAGCTCAACAAACACCTGTAATAACAAAAGCCTGTCTTGTGTGGTAATGGGTGATTATGTCATATTTTCCAAACTGCGTTTTCGTTAATTTAGATAATCTTTCATAAAGGCCACTTTTTTGTGTCAGCTGAAAGACCTTACAATCTATAGAACAGCAAACAATTAGCAGCTTTATTTCAGCAGAGAGGGTTGTACACAGTAATTCCAATCAGGCCATTTCAATTTCTGTTCTTTTTAAACAGATTTTTTTTTTCCTCCTCTTCTTCTTACCAAACTGAATGGAGCATAGTATTTAGTACATGTTCCTCAGATACAGTAAAAGAAGGACAACAATCATGACCAGTATACTATTGTTCCCTGTCAGTCTACATTTTGTAGCAAAGAGGATTGTACAGAGAGTAATTACTGTTGTAATTGGTTTGGAGAATAAATAATAAGATTGCTTATTAACATCCTGAGATTTTTTTACAATGATACACATTGAGATTTTTTGAATTTTCCATCTTTTGAGTCTTTATTGTTATATTTTCAACTTCTTACCATGAAGCAGGTGTGCCCAAAATATTAAACTGTTGGGGTTTTTGTCTAGGCTTTTCGTCTAGGGTTTTCTGAGGAGAAAGGGAGTAGGACTAAAGGGTCGTGAGGCTGAAACAGTCATGTGAATTCAGATATTTAGGGATATAAGGGAATCAGCAAGATTTACCAAACTAACAATGCATTTGTAACAAATACTGACATTGGAATAGCCTAAGTTCTAAAATATTTACTCTTGTTGAAACACTGTACCAATGCCAGAAAAAAGTTCTTAGATTGTTCATAATAATGTATATCTGGTACGTAACCTGTTTTGGCAGATTCCTATGGGATTTATTCAGTACAGTTTTAGGGACAATTTGTACCATCTGGGACTTTGCTACAATATTAGAATGACAAATAAAAAGAAGAGGTAATTTCTCATTCTTACAGAAGATTCTGTAAAAACACATTAACACTACTGTGTTAAGAGGAATCCTGCTGCTTTTAAAAATGATTGTTTGAAAGACAGTAGGAAAGAATCATGAAGACAGGGAACTCAGGTTCACCTCAGAAGAGGAAGTAAACACAACATGGTGTAACTAACACTGCTTAACATTCCTACATTTTACTGACTCCTTCCTTGTAAATGATGTTGCAAATTTCCAGGCAAATCTACAGGCTTGGAAATCACATATGAACAAGAAAGTAAATGTAGAAAAATATCTTATGGAAGCTATAGATTCAACTTTAGGAAGTATGAAACAAAGAAACATGTTTGTTTACTCATGAAGCTTTTTATTGTGTGGCTAGCAATATGTTGTTTCTTGTGTATGTCTTTCTCCAGCTCAAGTATTTGGCTCAGTTTATACTCAGGTCAACTATACACCTCTCTGTGTGTTTTATAAGGGTATTTCTGAATCAGAACTGCTCCAGGTTTCAGGAAATGTCCTAGATGTCAGTGAACAGAATAAATAAATAAATAAATAACTAAAACTGCAACAAGAAGGAAAACAAGTAACAGATGTGGATCTTTGCTACTTGTATAGCAGAGCTATAGCCATTAGTACTTTTGGTATTCTGAGTGCATTAAAGCCCACAGTAAAACTCTTTCAAGGCTTTTCAGCATAGCAGCTGTCAGTTTTGCCCATTTTCCAAACAGATTTTTGTCACTCTGAAAGGAAAAAGAAATGTGTTTGTAGGGGGACACCATCAAATCAAAAGCTAGATGAGGATGGTAGTGTGGCGGAATGTGGAAGGGAAAACCTTAGGGCTCTCTGCTTGCTGAGTAGACAGAAGGAGCAAAAAACCTTGAGTAAAGAATGTTGGGTACACAAAACTAAAGATGGCAAGGCAGTGAGGAACAAAGAGAGCCCCTGATGTTACAGAGAGAAGATCACAGGAACGCACACAGTCGTCAGACATGGGTCCCTGCATTGGCTGTCATGGGGTGAGTTAATAAGAAACTCTGGACCTCACTAAGGAGCTGGGCATTATGGAATCTGTCAAGGTGGATAGACTAGTGTCTCTGGTTGGGTTGACTGAACACATGGCTTTCACACAACCTATAGAAGACAGGTTCAAGCAAAGATCTCATGTATGCAGCGCACACTGCTGTATCATTTAACTGTATGCACACAAAGTTTTGGTTTAGAAAAAGAAGTCTCTGAAAGAGAGCGTAACTAATTAATTTGATTGCATTATCTTCAATGTGATTTGGTCCTGTTGTCTTACCAGTTAATGTGGAAGCTGTATGAGAAATGGAAAAAGCCTGAAGCGTAATCAGTGTTTTCCAAAATGGAGGGATTAGATTTCCTTCTTTTTTTTCCCCACAGAAATTTTCAACCCATGTTCTCATATCATGAAGATTGCTGGGCTGATGTTATTCAGAGGAACACCATATGGATCTAGACCAATCTTTAAATTATTATAATCTCATGAAACATTTTCAGCAAGATTGCAAATAGAAATATTCTAAAACTAAATAAAATTTGCTGTTTTTTTCATAACAACTAGTTGAAATTTCAGAAGAGAAGCAGTACTTTTCAGTGACAATAAAGCCAATATTACATACATAATCATTTTACTCTTTATTCTCTCTTACAAAAATTGAGTTTATTCCAGAATAAGAAAACTGGATTCTCATTTTATTAATTTTTGAAGCTGTTGTTATGGTGGGTGTTAGATGGGTACTCTGCATTTGTTGGCTTCCTAGATTGTTCATAACATGGTTTAATTGGATCAGTAAAATGCTGAGTTGGAAGCAATAGTCAGAAAGCAAGTATATGGCAAAACCCTCATTTCACTGACATGAATGCAGCAAAATGTTCTTTCCTACAATTTCCAGAGGACACTGCAAAAGAACTTAATGATCTTACCAACTTTAACCAGCTTTGAAGAACTGGCTAATACATTACACTCTTTTAGATTACTTGTTGTGATGTCTTTTAGCAGTATAATTACAAATGTGCTTCAGAAAATGCTGTTCTCAATTATCAAGGCCAGACTCTGAAAACCAAGCTGGAAAATTATCAAATATCTTACTGTGCAGTTGGCATCCAGAATAAGGCACCTTGAACCAATAGCATATTTTTAAATTTAGATACTGGGTAAGTGATTGGCTGAACACTGAAGATGGCAGATCTGGAAACCTCCAGATGTGCACATCAGGTGCACATGGGTTGATTTCCGTTACTTTGCTTGCGTGCAGAGATGTGCCAAAAACTTGTGGAGGTACCTGCAGATCACTGTAACAGAACCTGAGCCCTTTAATTTTTAAGGGTACTAGCAACAAGAAAAGTAGTTTATTAATAATAAAAAAATCTTTGTATTCTTTTAGCTATAAAATATATGGAAAGCTGAAAGCTTTCCTAGTAAGAGGGTTCTAATTCCAAGAAAGTTGACTAATTGTATAGATTTATACCATTTGGCTGAATGAAGCATTGTACACTTTTAATTAATGAGCAAGCATCTTTAATGAGCGTACATAAATACTTACATGAAGGTTGAGGGGCATGGTCCTAATTCTTATCTTTTTATTTCTGCATGGTGGCAGCAACTGAAAAAGCAACCGATTTGTTGCTGTGTTTTTTTCCTGATAGTTCAAGATTATTAGTGCCCCAAACTACACAGTGATACTGATACATTAATCCTCTCTGAACAGGAAAGAGAGCTATAATGTAATTTAAGAACCATGTACTTTAGTCTCATTTTGAATTGATTGATTCTGTTGTTCTTATCACAAACAATGACAAGTGTTGAAAGTATAAAGAATTTGTGTAATTAGAGATAAACTAATCAGGATACATTTTCTTCTGTGAAATACGAGGAATGCTAGAGAAAGTGCCTTGCTTTGTTACAGTGCTGGCATGGTTTTCAGCAGAAATATAGGGCAAAGATATTGATTGGAGTTCATTTTAGAACATTAAATACTGCATGTGCTACCTCAGCTTTCAGCACTGATTTAGAAATAGAAACACAACAGAGATGTCAGTACAGAAAAGCTACACTTCATTTGTCTGTTGTGTCATCTGGTATAGATCAGGAATAGTTTCTATAATGTTCATGAAGTTCCACCCGTTTAAAAGGTAGTATAAATGAGATCAGGACTAGCTCCATCGTATGTAACATAAGAAGAGCAAAGAATTTAGATGATAGATTTATGCCAGAGCTGCCCTAGGGCAAATAAGAAGTACATTAATAATGCAGTGTTTATTTTGAAATATTTTATTGCAGTTTTACTAAAAATATCCAAATAACAGGGAAAAAAAAGCCAAAACTACACATGTTCAGCATTTAGGACAAGTTATTTTTGCAATAAGATTCTTGGCAGACTGTATAATTTCTTTTAGTACTTCACCTGTGACACTATAAATAATACATATTTATTTAAGTAGAGCTATTATACACAACTATTTCTGTCATACATAATTTATAGGCAGTGATCTCCTAACGTGTAGGTAATGTTCTTTGTGAAAAGAAGTGTTCAGAATAAAATAATTTCAAAGGAACTTGAACAGAATTGAATCAACAGCTGCATTTTGAAGGCACAGATTCATAACTGCTCTTTTAAAGAACAGTATTAACTTTGCTTTTTCAGCCAGTTAACTTTAGAGTTACAATAATTTGCTTTTAAAAGTTGGTGTGAAGCATCAAATAACAAGAGAAAATACAAGTGCTTCAACAGAAGTATGGTTACCACTGAAACTTCAGAGATGCTACATGTACTCCAGATGATGTCAAGGTGTCTTATTAAGAGAGAAATAAGTCTGTAGAGACTTTTTATAGATTTTAATGCAAGTTGAGTTGAACCCTGCACCATATTACACTGAGATTGTAAGACATCTCTGCATCCATGACTAAACACAGATAGGAAATTGGGAGTTCTATGTTCGCATTTTCTTGGGGGAGAATCCTATTAAGTGTATTTTAGCCACTGTCCTGTCTGTAATAGCTGTATCTTGAGACAGCAGAAGAGCCTTTATATTGCAAATCCATTCTAACATTTTCCAAGCTGTCCTGGAAAAGATGAGACAGTTTGGAAAATGACTTTTTTCAGAAATAAAATTCCACATTCCCTGTAGAAATGTTTTTTACACAAAGTTGACTTCTCCATCTTTTTATTTCTATTATAGCCTCATGTTATATTTTTTTAGAACTGTAATAGAGGTTGTGTTGGGCAAAACATGTTGGCCACAATAACACTTTTAAGTTCTTTTAGTATTTTTTTCCCTCGCTCACACATACATTGGTTTTTAAACTCCAGTGTACTGTATATTGTTAGCTATGTTTTCTGAGGTCTGGAACAGGTTATATGAAAAATTTCCTTTTAAAGCAGCAGCTGTGTTTTACCAGGTTAAGCACCATAATAGCATTGCATTCTGTGTGCAATCATTTTCCCTTTAGCGGGGCTGAACTGTGTGTTATTCATTAAAGGACCAATATAAAGTTCTCTGAAGTCGAGTGAAAGTTTCCCATTGACTTTGTTGGTTTTGTCTTGGGCTTCAATGGCTGTTCTATATCCTTTCGTTAGGAGGATTAAAATGTACTCTTTCATTAGTTAAGTGCAAACTGAATTTCAAATGAGTCAGAATATATTGAAACTAAGACTGTCAAATCATTGGTATTGATTTAGACACTGTTAAACAGGGGCAGTGCTAACACACAAGGGTTTATTCTTTGTTATGACTTGCTTATAACCCCCATTGATGATAATGGGAATTACAAGCATGTCCAGAAGGGAATGTGCCCTTTGTAAATTCCCTATAAGCCTTAGATTAAGGAGCCACAGTTCTGTGAGAGTTCAAATACTTTTTGTGTGCAGGCAAAACTTTCTGATCTCTCCTGTGTCCTTTCTTAGCCGTTCTTGGAAGGTAGACCTCTGAGAAAGAAATTTATCCCATAGGTGTCGTCTTGCCATTCCTTATCTAACAGGGAAGATGTCAGGAGATTGTGCCAGAAGATAGGCATACTTTTGTCTCAAGGTTGCAACAAAAAAAATAATAATTTAAAAATTAAACAATTGGAGTCCCGGGATGGAGGGCCACAAGCTCTTGAGGAGGGATAGACAGGGCAGGCGAGGTAGAGGTATCACACTATACATAAGGGAAAAGCTTGATTGCACTGCCCTTACAGTTAGTGGTGATGTGTTTGAGAGCCTCTGGGTGAGAATTAGGAGATGGAAAACAGAGGAGATGTTGTAGTGATTGTCTACTAGTGATCACTCATCCCAGTTGTAAGCACTATTGAGTTATTCTATAGGCAATTAGGAGAAATTTCTGGATCAGTAACCCTTGTCCTTATGGGAGATTTCAACTCCCCAGACATCAACTGGGAATGTCATACTGCTGTGAGAAGCAGGTCTTAGAAATTCTTGAAATTTGTAGGAGATAGCTGCTTGTCACAGATAATCAGTGAGCCAACTAGTAAAGATGCCCTCCTAGACTTGCTATTTGGGAATAGAGAAGGACTTGTGGAGGATGCGATGGTAGGTGGCAGCCTTGGCCTCAGTGATCATTAAAAGGTTGAGTTTAAAATTTTCAGTATAACGAGAAAAAAGGACAGCAGAGTTGCTATCCTGGACTTCAAAGGGGCAAGCTTTAAACTCTTCAGGGAGCTATTTAGCAGTGAACCCAGGGTATTTGCTTTTGGAGACTTAGGAGTCTATGAGTGCTGGTCAGTCTTTTAGAACCACCTTTTAGAAGCACAGGAGCAGGCAATACCGGCATGTCAAAAGTCAAGGAACAAGAATTTCTACAGATACATCAGTGATAAAAGGAAGGTTAGGGAAGATGTGGGCCCACTTGGGAGAACTTATCACAATGGACATGGAGAAGGCTGAGGCACTCAATGACTTCTCTGCCTTGGTCTTCACTGGCAAGGGCTCTAGTCACACTGCCTAAGTTACAAAAGGTAATGGTAGGGGCTGGGAAAAGAAAGATCCACCCACTGTAAGCGAAGATCAGGTTCGAGACCATCTAGAGGACCTGAAGGTGCACAAGTCCTTGAAAATCAATGACATCCATCTGTGGGTCCTGAGAGAACTGGTGGATGAAGTTACCAAGCCACTATCCATCATATTTGGCAGTCTGGTGAAGTCTTGGCTGACTAGAAAAGGGGAAACATAACCCCCATTTTCAAAAAGGGGGAAAAGGCAGACCTAGGAAGCTATTGGCCAGTCAGTCTCACCTCTGTGCCTGGCAAGATCATGGACCAGATCTTCCTGAAGGCTCTCTCCTGATCCTCTCCTTAGGCTTGTCCTAAGGCACAGGGGGAGTGAGGCTGCAGTAATTGGTGGTAACCAACATGGCTTTACCAAGGACAAATCATGCCTCACCAATTTGGTGGCCATTTATGATGGAGTTACAGCTTCAATTAATAAGGGAAGAGCAACAGACATCATCTACCTGGAGTTATGCAAAGCATTTGACACTGTCCGGCATGACATACAGGTCATAAAACTGGAAAAACATGGATTTGATGGATGAATCACTTGCTGGATAAAGAATTGGCTGGATGATCACACTCAGAGAGTCGTGGTCAATGGCTCAATGTCCAAATGGAGACCAGTGACAAGTCATGTTCTCCAGGGATTGGTACTGGGACTGGTACTGTTTAACATCTTTGTCGACAACATGGACAGTGGGATCAAGTGCACCCTTAGCAAGTTCATGGATGACAGCAAGCTCAGTGGTGCAGTTGACATCCTGGAAGGAAAGGATGCCATCCAGAGGCACCTGGACAGGCTGGAGAGACCCATGCCAACCTCATGAAGTTCAACAAGGCCAAGTGCAAGGTCCTGCACCTGGGTAGGGGCAATCTCAAGCACAAATACAGGCTGGGCAGAGAATGGCTTGAGAGCATTCCCCAGAAGGACTTGGTGGTGCTCAGTGGTGCAGTTGACATCCTGGAAGGAAAGGATGCCATCCAGAGGCACCTGGACAGGCTGGAGAGACCCATGCCAACCTCATGAAGTTCAACAAGGCCAAGTGCAAGGTCCTGCACCTGGGTAGGGGCAATCTCAAGCACAAATACAGGCTGGGCAGAGAATGGCTTGAGAGCATTCCCCAGAAGGACTTGGTGGTGTCGGTTGATGAAAAACTCACCATGAGCCCGCAATGTGTGCTTGCATCCCAGAAGGCCAACCGCATCCTGGGCTGCACCAAAAGAAGTGTGGCCAGCAGAGCGAGGGAGGTGATCCTGCCCCTCTACTCTGCTCTCGTGAGACTCCACCTGGAATACTGCATCCAGTTCTGGGGCCCCCAGCAGAAGAAGGACATTGAGCAGTTGGACCGAGTCCAGAGAAGGGCCATGAAGATGATCAGAGGGCTGGAGCACCTCCCCTATGAAGACAGGCTAAGAGAGTTGGAGCTGTTCAGGTTGGAGAAGAGAAGGCTCTGGGGGGACCTTATTGCAGCCTTCCAGTTTCTGAAGGGGTCCCACAGGAAAGTTCAGGAGGATCTTTTTACAAGGGCAGGTAGCAATAGGACAAGGGGTAATGGCTTCAAACTGGAAGAGGGTAGATTTGGACTAGATATTAGGAAGAAATTCTTTACTGTGAAAGTGGTGAGACAGGGAAGCTGTGGATGCCCCCTCCCTGGAAGTGTTTAAGGGCAGGTTGGACAGGGCTTTGAGCAACCTGGTCTGGTTGGAGGTGTCCCTGCCCATGGCAGGGCAGTTGGACTGGATAATCTTTGAGGTACCTTCCAACCCAAACCATTCTATGATTCTATGTTATGGCAGGACTCCTCTCATCTACTGAACGTCTTGGGGATCTGGGGAGGTCTCTGCTGACTGAAAGCTAACCAATGGATTCCAGTCCAAAAAGGGCATGGTGGAAGACCTAGAAAACTACAGACCTGTTAGTTTAACCTCAGTTCCTGGGAAAATTATGTAAAATATAATGCTGGGAAATATTGAAAGGCATTTAAAGAATAATGCAATCATCAGACACAGTAATCATGGGTTCACAAAAGGAAATTCCATTTTAACTAATTTGATATCCTTCTATGACAAGGTGAATAAAGGGAATGTGGTGTATGTAGTTATTCTGGATTTTAGTATGCCTTTTAATATTATGCCTCACAGCATCCTTCTGGACAAGGTGGGATGAGCAGGTTCACAATACACTAGGTGAAGAACTGGATGAAGAACAGAGCTCAAAGGATTTTAGTGAATGGTGCTACAACGACTGCAGGCAGTTGCCAGCGATGTTCCTCAGGGGTTCAGTTCTAGTGCCAGTTCTGTTCAATATATTTATCAATTATCTGGAATCAGGATTTGAATGCACTGTTAACATGTTTGCTGATGATACAAAACGAGGAGACCTTGCAGAGGGATCTACATATATTGGGGCATTGGGCAGTGATTAATGGAATGAAATGAAACAAGTTAAAATGCTGGGTTCTGCATCTAGGACAGAGTAATGCTGGGCACTAAATTGAGAGAGGAGCAGCTGCAGAGCCCTTAACAACTTGCTTTAACTTTTGGTCAGCCCTGAATTGATCAGGCAGTTGCACTATATGACCGCTGTGGGTCCCTTCCAACTCAAATAGTCTAGTTCTAGTCTAGTCTAGTCTAGTCTATTCTAGTCTATTCTATTCATGCAGTTTGTAGAGGGCCCTGACTGGCAATACAAATTGCTAATATAACAAGGAAGGGTTTGTGCAAAACTGGTAGAAAAACTAGAACATGTTAAGTTTGGGGCGTTTTTCATACTAGTGGTGTATAAATCAGAGACTAAAAGGATAGTCAGAACAGGATATAAATAAAATATTGTGGTAACTTCTGTAAGTACTCATATTTTCACTGCAATTATTACGGGTGCTCACCTCAGCCTTTCTGAAGTAACACACTGCTTTTGCTTGGTGTAGTGTTATACAAACGATTTAATTCTCCAGCAACTGTGCTTGCTATCCAGATCAGAAAGTTTTTTGGTTCTTATATTTCCAAGCACTTCTTGTTCACACAGCACTATACAAAGCAGAAATGAGAGAGGGCGGGAGAAAGAAGAGGAGGAAGGGTACAAAAAGGAAGCTTGGTATTGCTTCTAGGAGTTTACAGCCTAAACCAGATATAATGAAACAAAAAATAAAATAACCACAAGTAAAATATGCCCGATAGTAGAACCTTTCTTTAGAACCTTTTCTTTTAGATAAATGTATTCATCTTGCTTAATAATTTGTTTACAAATAGAAATGTTGATTAGCCAGTGTTCCTAAGTTTGTTTATATTTCTGCCAAAAAGATACTGTTTTAAATACAAGACAATATTGGCTGTGTGCAAGTTAGAGGGAAACTAATTGACACCCTGGTGAGTCCTCATAAGTCCACAAATCAAGCACATTTTCCTACCTGTCTCAAAAAACACTTACATGATAAGTGTGCTTGCACACACATGTATCCTTTCTCTCATTAGTTTTGTGTTTACAGTTTCCAAATCATCAATCAAATCTAATAATAATAATATGTAATGTAATCCAGATGCTGTTCCTAGAAACAAACTACTCTCTTGCACTAAGGCCTTGGGATATGACATGTCACTCTCATCGTGATTTGATGTATATTTGTCCATCACAATTTGTATGCAGTGATCTGCTGATAGTAGCAGTACACCAGGTCATCTGAAATAAAGTGGGTATGAGCAGTTGCCACTTACCACCCTGTTTGTTAGCAATGCCCGCAAGAAATTGATGTGGTGTGTGGCAATACAGTTTGCCGTCTGCATGTCCATTTGCTTTCTTCTGGGACATTACTCTTTACAGGAACCTGAAGGAGAGAGCCATCCCAGTGATGGCATGAAATGGGAACCCACTGATCACCCCAGCTATTTTGTACACATCTTGCTTCTGAAGTTCTTCTTGCACTAATGGTGATGTCATTTTCTCTTAATTACATTCTTCTCTACTTGTAGGTATGGGGCTTGATTCAGTGTTTGCTTCTGCCTCAGCCCTACTGCTAAGCATAAAATTATCATCAAGTTCCTCACCTTGTCTGCTGTCTACATCTGGGAACACCAGATTTCATTAAGGCACCACGTCTTTGTTTTTAAAACTCCCTGACTGTAAAAAATTAAAATAAAATAAAATAAAATAA